>NC_042621.1:306001173-306131430 GCF_901001135.1 Rhinatrema bivittatum
GATGCTGTCAAATGCTTCATCACCTTCTCCAAATCTTTATTTATTTATTTATTTAACAACTTTTTAATATCTTTTTAAAATCTTTTTAATAACTTTTTAAAATCTTCCCTGAACAACAGCTTTCCTTTGAAGGGGAGATTACAAAGCTGCCCAGTTACGCAACCACAGGAGTCTCTGGGCGGCACCTGCAGACACCATATTTCTGGCGGATGTCCGAACCATATCGTACAGGGAATCCAGCACTTAGGCCACCCCCTACCTCCAACCGAGCCTCCTGCTTGGAATCAGCAGAGGCCCCCGATGTCTTCTCCTGCTCCTTCCTAACCCAGCACAAACAAGCTCTCGGCATTAGACTAGCACAGACCGCAGTTCGAAGGCTCAAAGCAGAGACCTCAAATAGCCTCTAGTTTCCGGTCCTGAACATTTTTTTAGCGCTGCCAAACCTGCCACGGGAATGGTTGTCGTCTTGGTTACCGCAGACACTGCTGCATCTACCTTTTGGAAGCTTCCAAACCACCAAAGGGTCCTCTGGCAAGGAATACAAGCTGGCCATAGCCCCGGCCATCTTCAGACCTGCCTCGGGGAAATCCCATTCCCAGACAGTCGGCTTCTTCACCTTCTTTGGCAAAGGGAAAACCTTTGACGGTCCACACAGCCCATCCAATACCGGGTTCACACCCTCATTGTCCGAATCCTCCTGCGTGACCTTGATCCCCCAGCTCTTCCAGCACCTGGGGAAGGAGAGGTCACAACTCCTCCTCCTCCTTGTGGAACAATCTCACCACCCTTGGGTCATCCCCTTCTGCGAGAGGAACCTCTTCCGCAAAAGGGTCACTGCCCATCAGAGCACTTGCAGGATCAGCACCCGGGTCATCTCGCGGATCCTTCTGTGGAACATCTCCCTCCAAACCTTCCGAGGAGTCATTTTACCCCCCCCCCAACTGGGCTACACCTCAGCTCGAAGCCGAGCACTGGGACTTCTGGGCTGACTGCTTACTCGCTGCTGTTTCTTAGCAAGATAGGCCTCATGCAAAAGCAACACAAAATCTGCAGAAATGCCATCAGACCCACTGGGTCCTCTCCTGGCTCCCCTGCAGCTTCTCTATCCTCTCCAGGCCCGTGCTGTATTGGAGAAGGTGGGGGGAGGGGAGTCTCTGAAGTCCCTATCCATTGCACGTGGAGGCAACCAGGCCGCCAGTTTCTTTGATCCACCCCCAACCCTGGGTCCTCCTGAACGGGGCCTTGCTGAGCCTTCTGCCGAGGCCCCTTGCACAACCAGTGCATAATGAGGCCCAATTGCCACACCACTGACCCAACAATGAAAACCCTGAGCCGCTGCTGCTGGCACTGTCCCGATCCCGGGTGCTATAACCGAGCCGTGTTCGTCCCTTCTCATCACCGATGAGCTAACCGCCACGCACAGCCGACCATTGACGCAGCCAAAAGAAGGCCTGCACTAACACTTTTTTTTTTTTTTTTAAATGACAGCCACCTAGCAACCCAGAGAGAAAAAGGAAAATATACTTTCCTGCTTCTGGGTGCCCCCGGCTGGTCCAGTCCATGGGCAGGTGAGAAGGCCTCGGGGGAGGGGAGTGAGGGAACCAGGCCCCCTGGAAATCAAGGGTCGAGCCTGGCTAGGGATTACCAATCCCCCCCACTCAACCCAAGGGATGGCCCACGAAGGAACTCAACACCTCGAGGAGCACCAGTCTTTACCACTTCTGATCTCTTTCTCTTCTTTTCCTATCTATTTTTATTTCTTTCTTTTAAACTAAAGTACAGACTGCAGGCTTGCACCTCTGCCATCTGCTGGAGACAGAGAAATACTGAGGGACTGCAGTGGCGCACTCGGTTATCAAGCAGTGCCTGAAAGGTTTTTACTCTCTGCCTCCATCTGTGCGTGGGGGATGCATAAACTGACTTGTCTGGGCTGGTCCGGGGTACAAACAGGAACAATTTATGGACTTTTCCTTCAAGATCTTGTCCAAACCTTTTTTTTAAATCCAGCTACTTTACCTGCCTTTACCATGTCCTTCAGCAATGAGTTCCAGGGCTTAATTGTACATTGAGTGAAGTATTTTCTCTGATTTGTTTTAAAATGTGTCCCCTAATCTTTGTACTTTTTTGAGAAAATAAACAGATTTGCATTTACTTGCTCACTCTCAAGGTTTATAGGACGTCTGGTATATCTGCTCTCCAAGCTAAACAGCTCTAACCTCTTTAGCCTTTCCTCATTGGCGAGCCGTTCTATGCCCCTTATCATTTTGGTCGCCCTTCTCTGTACCTTCTCCATCGCAATTATATCTTTTTTGAGAAGCAGTGACCAGAATTGCACACGGTACTGAAGGTGTAGTCTCACCATGGACTGATAGAGACATTATGACATTCTCTGTTTTATTCACCATTCTCTTCCTAGTAATTCCTTAAACTAGTTGGTTTTTTGACCGCTGCTGTACACTGAGCCAAGGATTTCTATGTATTCCTGAGTGGTGATCCCTAGCATGGAACCTAACATTGTATAACTACATTTTATATTATTTTTCCCTATGTGCATCACTTTGCACTTGTCCACATTAAATTTCATCTGCTATTTGGAAGCCAGGTCTCCCAGTTTCATAAGGTTCCCCTGCAAATTCTTGCAATATGCTTGTCATCTGCACATTTGGTCACCTCACTCATTGTTCCCCTTTCCTGATCATTTATAAATATTCCAGTACTGATCCCGGGGCACTCCACTATTTACAGACACAGGGCTACCGTCATAGACTTCCAGGCATATTTAACAACCTCAACAGACCCAGATACTCAGTGCTGAAGTACAGAAGTGAATGGCCAGAATCGATCTCCATCTTTAACCTTGGACAAGTATTCCGACAAGTAGAAGGAATGAGTGAGAATCCACCAGCAAGCTTGGGTTTTCAAATTTATATTCTGCCTTCCATGGATACTCAGGCACTTCAAAGTGGTTTACGTTCAGGTGCCTTAGAAACAATAGAATTTGCAAAACAAGTGAAAAAACTCTTTAAAGAGCCAGACCAGCAAACCAGGAAAAATAATTGGCAAAAGCACCAGTGCAGTGGGAAATAGAGAGAGCGTTACTTCAGGAACTCCAGGTAGATCAAAATCTGACAAAGGCGTATGAGAGGTGAACTTAATCTAAAATGTGAGATTGATCATTTCATCACAGGACGGTGGACTATGGACGGTTCACAGCCATCACAGAAAAAAATACAGCAGATTGGACAAATGCAGATTCTTGTGCCTGAGTCTGAGACCAACATGGAGAATGTGATTGTCCCAGAACCCTCTGCTGCCTTGGCCTGCTTGCAGTTCTGGCTATGTGAACCCTAAATGCCCTATTGGACCTACCTAGAGAAATTACAGGAGACATCTGGACAGCAGCCGGCGCACTTGTGATGGAGGGTCAAAGGGTCACAATGAGCAGAAGGAAAAGGTCAGAATCTCACAGGCTAATATTTCAACTACAGTAGTACCTGTGAAAACAGCTTAGGTCTTGGAGATCTCCCTGAGGGTGAAAAAATGACAGGATAAACGACTAACAGAAGATTGATATGACCACTAGGCAAGTAGGCCCTAATTTGGGAAAATTTGGGCAGGGGATCAGGGTAACATAGGTCTAATTTATCCTCTCTTTGACATGAGAAACTGTGTACCTGATACTCGCATAGGTTCATGCAATTCAGGGACTTATTCACTTCTGATTGATTGTTTCAGCTATAAAAGAAGAGATAGCTAATGGACAAACTGAGACAGAGAGTAGTGCTTCTCCTGAGCATTTCGCCAGAGAACTGCTGCGACTCTGTACCTTCCAAGGGTACCTGTATTGCCTACTGATAGGCAATAAAAAATTGATATTTGTTCTACAAATTTTGGTGTGGTATCCTTGTGTCCGTGTAGATGCACCTTAAGCGAGTTTGGCCATTAACAGTTACAAATCTCATCAAGGGATGTGACCTGCTGATGTCAGATGGCTTGTATATGGAGACACAACAAGGTGGCACGGCTTATCTACTGCAAACACTCCAACATTGAGAACATCTGTCGGAGAGAACTGTAGAGAATGAAGTTTGTATTACCTGGGACATTTTCAATCCAGCAGATAAAAAGTAGCCCGTGATAATGAAAAAAACACACAAGAACAGCATTTCTGCTAGTGTCAGTACCAAGTGACTGCTCTGTACGGTGTCCGGCGAGAGAGAAGATCCAAGCACCAAGAGAAGCAATGGGAGAGCAAGAGAACTTAGCAGAAAGCAGCAGAATTACTCCCAGTTGTATTGAGTGCCTCTGGCTTGAATTAAAAACATCTTGATATGTGGCCTGTACAGACTGCATCCTGTGCACTCCAGAGGGAAGCTCTCTTGGCACAATGTATGAAGCATTAAGACCAGAACTAGAAGTTATTTGAGACTGAGATCCGTCCCTAACATCCCCCTGGTTTCTGAGTGAGGTTCATTCTTGTCGAGGTGTGCACAAAATGAACCCATCTGGAGATGCTGCCCCTGGGAGCAGAAGAGATGTCTAATGATATCCAGAGATCGCTGGGATTTTGTTGAGCTCATGAACATGCGTTTACAAGTTTGCATTCAAGCTGCCTATTAAAAAGTGCAGCATTTAAAATGAAAAAAGCTTCAGGAGGTCAGGGATGGAGCGGTGACACACACACACATATATGGGGAACAGTGTGGGAGCAGCTCTGGGAGGTGAGAGGGTGGAGCTGTAATTCACTGTTGGGTATTTTTACATTATTTAAATATTGGATATTGTTTTTTTTCCTCTGTTCAGGCTGAGTATAAGAAGGCTATAACCAGCAACCAGTGGCATAGACGACTTGAGTTCCCAAGTGGAGAAACCATCGTCATGCATAACCCCAAGGTAATGTGCTCACTTGAGTTTCCAGTGTGACACTCCCTGCCTGGACTCCGGATGCACACTGCAGTGTCCGGGGTACGGCTCCTGGGGATGCCTTGCAAATAAGGCAGCCACTATTTCAGAAACAGCTGGATACGCACTGATCAATAAGTTACTTTGTCTTTAATGTTTTACGAGTTGGAGGAAATACTTATACCATGTCGATATCTGCGTCTTCAGGTTAGAGGAAGGGACAACGAACACAAACCGGTGAGCAGCTGTGTCACCTCTACCTCTGTGTGTTTGATTTACAGGTGATCGTGCAGTTCCAGCCATCCGCAGTCCCAGACGAGTGGGGTACTACCCCGGATGGGCAGACCCGGCCCCGAGTGGTGAAGCGTGGCATTGAGGAGGAGCACGATGAGATTCCTGATGGTATGTGAGGGGGTCCAGCTCGTGTCAAGAAGCAACGTGAGATCCCTGAGCCCAGCAGATAATTATAGAGAGTGTGCCGTCCTGGGACTGGGTATCTCCTCCCATCTCTGTGCATATGACAGAATATCAGAAGCCGTAAGAGAATGAATATGACTCAGCGTGTCAGGATATTAGAAGCTGTGTTGGAAGTTCATAGGGCGCGGTGATGTATGTGACTCAGCATTGTACCCCACGTTTCTGTGTGTTGGAGGCTCTCGGGTAACACTGATGTCTGATCACTTTGTTCTTAATATTTGGCAGGTGAGATGCCGCTGGTGGATCATTTAGTCTTCATGGTTCATGGCATTGGTCCTGTGTGTGACCTGCGTTTCAGAAGCATTGTGGAGTGTGGTAAGTAATGTTTCTGCATTATTTGCACCTCCGGTTCTGCCCCTCCACTATTGCATCTGACAGCTTCTGTAGACCCCCTGCTCCCTGTCCACGTGACCTCCCCTCTCGTTGAGATTCCCTCGCACATGCTGTGCATTGCTTACGGTGCTATTACGGACGGTCTCTCTTTTGGTTTATTGAAGTGGATGACTTTAGGACAGTCTCGCTGAAGTTACTTCAGACTCACTTTAAGAAGTCTCTGGAGGAGCGCAGAGTCAGCCGCGTGGAGTTTCTGCCTGTGCATTGGCACAGTTCCCTGCACGGAGATGCCACTGGTGTGGACAGGTCAGTATGCATTGATATGGCGAGGTCACGGGGATACTGTTCTGCTGTTGTCAGATAATGATAATGATGCTATGCATTGAATTCTTAAAGAGCCAGCAGAGTTCTCCAAGGGTTGAGGAGATGTCAAGGCGGCAAGCAGCAGCTGCCGGGATGCTGTGATTGCCCTTTTCTCACCTATTGGCTGGAGTATTGAGAGAGACTAAAAAGGCCAATGGGTGTCTGCAGCTACTTAGAGAAGGACACACAAGGAAATCACGATCTGCTTCTGATGTAGATCTGTGGAGGACTCCCCAGAAAATAAAACCCAAAGCCACTGTAGCAGTGAAGCAGGTGGGAGCCTCTGGGCCGCTTTTCTCTCTAGCTGTAAACGTGTGTTTTCCCTTTTTTCATGGACAGGAATATTAAGAAAATCTCTCTGCCAAGCATTGGGCGCCTTCGGCATTTCACCAACGAGACTCTGCTGGACATTCTGTTCTACAATAGCCCCACGTATTGCCAGACCATCGTGGAGAAAGTCTGCCTTGAAATGAACCGGCTGTACGCACTCTTCAGGAGCCGAAATCCGGACTTCCGAGGAGGCGTGTCTGTCGCCGGCCACAGCCTGGGTAACGCGCTGCCAAACTTCCAGAAAGGGATAGCGACGTGTTTATTCTTGTTTCGTGCTTCATTGCTGCCTAGTGCTTGAAGCAATATATATATGACAAAACAATGTAATCCTCAGTGCAGACACAACCATGCTTAGTAGAGCACTGACCATAACAGCTAACCCCAAACAGCTCACTCTTTCCCCTTGAAAGGCCCTGTGCTTGAGCACCTGGATGCTTGAGCATGTGATCTGAATTAAAGCTGCTGTGCTGACGCATGTGGATCTGTCTCATGTCTCCTGGCTTCTGCCTTTTCTAGGTTCCTTGATTCTCTTTGACATACTGTCCAACCAGACAGGCATCACACCTGCTCCTGCGGTGCCTCCTGACCCGCCGGCTGTCAATGGGCTGCAGAAGCCAGAGTCCACAGCCGAAAAGAAGGTGAATGTCCAGGATTCAGGATGCTGTGTCTGACCGTGGAGGGACTTCCTTCTGTTGGGTACAGCCTTGCTAGAGATCCTTATTAGTGATGCTGCATCCCTCTGTCTATTAGGTGGTTAGGAGATTCTGGTTTGCAGTCTCCAGATGTGGAGTCAGAAAAGCAGGCTAGCCTTTAAAACTGGCCAGGGTATGCCCCTGTCCTTTGAACGAGAGAGATCCAAAATCGTTAAAGGCCTGTATTATTGATTCTGATTTCCTCTTCATCCAGTCAGACCAGCGGGTTATGCTCGGCGGCCAGCACAGATAAGACTCACATTTTTATACATCTCTGTGTTGACACCAGCCTGCCAGTATTCTGTCTGCAGCAGATGGTAAACAAGCATCATGCATTGTGCACTGCCGTATAGTGGCCTATAAAGAAAATTACATTTCCTGTTCATACCCAGATCAGTCCAGACAAGTGGGGTTTGATTCCTACCGGCAGAGAATAACAACTTTTCAGGCACTGATACATAACAGATGGGCCACCTGCAGTCCCTCAGTATTTCTCTGTCTCCAGCAGATGGTAGAGGTGCAGACCTGCAGGCTGGACTTTAAAAAAAAAAAAAAAAAAAAAAAAAAGACAGAATTTGAAAGATAGCGGTGCACCCTGAGGTGATAGGTACCTTTGTGGAGCTGAGCAAGAGGGGGGTTGGCAGTTCTCTGTCTAGCTTCAGCCCGCTGCTCCCAGAGGCCCTAATAGCCAGGGGACTGGCTGCCTCGTTGCCTCCGAGGTCTCCTCCTTCACGCTGCTACCCATCTTTCAGGGAAGTATTTTCTGTTTCTTACTTGGCACGGTTCAGTTAATTAAAAAAAAAAAAAGAAGAAGAAACAGGAGCTTCTGTCTGGGCAGCACGTCGTTGGGGGCGCTTGTGGTGGGCGGAAGCTGTCGGCGCCGAATGGAGTGAGAGGGGAGAGGTACCGTTTTGTTTTGTTTTTAAATATACAAACACTCTAACTTCTGCTTATTAGCTGCCTTAAAAACTATTAAAAATAAACACACTAACTACTGCGTATTAGCTGCCTCACTGACTGACTATTTAAAAATACAGTCTAACTTCAGTTCCCTGTACGTACCCGGATCAGTCCAGATCGCTGAGGTTATGCCTCCCTTCCAGCAGATGGAGTCAGAGAAACAAACTGAAAAGCACTCCTCTTAACCGGTGTGCCACCTGCGATCCCTTCAGTATTTTCTCTAACTCTAGCAGATGAGGGTCACATAACCTGCGGTCCTGATCCTATTAAAAAAAAACAAACAAAAAACAACAGAGTGCAAGTCCTCCCAAGGGGGACAACTAGTTCCCCCTTGGTGGTAAGCATGGCTGGTCTTTTTCCCCAAAGCCTAATTTGCCCAGAGTCGTCTGTCACCCGGTGAGTGGGGGATTTACCGGTGGGCCGGTCCCTCCCCCCTTGTTCCCAGACACGCGACATTCCTCTGGAAGGAGCAGTTTCAGGCTGGGCTCGGACCCAGGGCAGTTAATCCTGGTTGATTAGGAGCATATAAAAACCAAAAACCTGTGAGGAAGGTTTCTGCTCTCCTGGGTCTCCGGAGGTGATAATTTATTTTCAGTCAGGGTTCTTACCGGGCCAACATGCCGCGCGAATCGCAGTGCTCTGCCTGTGGGGAGCCGGCAGCAAGGCTCTCCCAATGCCTTCCCGGGGGAGAGGGGCCGTCAGAACAACCGCGGGCAGGCCAGGAAGCGTCTAGCATGCGATTATGGGCTGCAGAGAAGTCCATGCAAAATTTTAGAATTAGTCCTGCCTCGGCCATTTTGGATCCATCAGGCTTGGAGGCAGGGCAGAGCTCGGGGGGGAGGGGGGGGGAATTATTAGAAAGGGAATGGTGAATAAAACGGAAAATGTCATAATGCCTCTGTATCGCTCCATGGTGAGACCGCACCTTGAATACTGTGTACAATTCTGGTCGCCGCATCTCAAAAAAGATATAATTGCGATGGAGAAGGTAAAGAGAAGGGCTACCAAAATGATAAGGGGAATGGAACAGCTCCCCTATGAGGAAAGGCTGAAGAGGTTAGGACTTTTCAGCTTGGAGAAGAGACGGCTGAGGGGGGATATGATAGAGGTGTTTAAGATCATGAGAGGTCTAGAACGGGTAGATGTGAATCGGTTATTTACTCTTTCGGATAGTAGAAAGACTAGGGGGCATTCCATGAATTTAGCATGGGGCACATTTAAAACTAATTGGAGAAAGTTCTTTTTCATTCAACGCACAATTAAACTCTGGAATTTGTTGCCAGAGGATGTGGTTAGTGCAGTTAGTGTAGCTGGGTTTAAAAAAGGATTGGATAAGTTCTTGGAGGAGAAGTCCATTACCTGCTATTAAGTTCACTTAGAGAATAGCCACTGCCATTAGCAATGGTAACATGGAATAGACTTAGTTTTTGGGTACTTGCCAGGTTCTCTGGCCTGGATTGGCCACTGTTGGAAACAGGATGCTGGGCTTGATGGACCCTTGGTCTGACCCAGTATGGCATGTTCTTATGTTTTGCCACCAAGGGATCCGGGGTGCTTACAGGAAGGTGTCTGAAGCTCTATTTTTTTGCGCGCTCATTGGCCCTTGCAGCCACGTGGCTCGGAGTGCAGACCATGTGCGTGACCTGTGATTGTGCACCTTAGTGGACTTATTTTACCATAGCACTGCAGCTTTTCTCCTTGTGGTCAATAGCGCCGAAGCAGCGTATGGCAGTCTTGCAGGGCTTGTGGTTTGTGGTCCAGGCGACTGAGTGAGGTTTCCCTATGCTTTGACTGTTCCTCAAGTGGGGAGAGGGAGACTCTGCTGCAGCGGCCACCAACAAGAGTGTCACCAAGTCTTCAGGGCCTGCGGCAGAGGTCCCGGGGGGGATTGGAAGGTGCTGCCATGGCATCGGAAGTTCGCAGATAGAAGCCTTCAGCTTTCAGGGAGCCCAGGGATTCTCCACCTTCTCTTTCTACCATGGGGCTGTGTACAGCTGGTAGTCCCTAGCAGGTGAGGAGAGTTGGATTGGAGCGGGCACTGTGATGTCTCTAATGATCTGGAGGAGATCCCTATGCATTTTGTCCTTTTGCATAAGGCTGTTCTGGCGAGAAAGAGAGAGAGCAAGGGGGAAGCAGCCCAGGGAGAGGCAGCCATGATGTCCTCCCAAGAGGTCGAGTGGCCTCGTTGGGAGAGTCTGATGGCTAGCTCAGGCACCTGGGTCTTGGACCTGCTGCAGGAACAGAGGGTGATCCAAGGGACTTGGTCAACTCGGAATATCTGCAAGAAGATCCAGTAAATACTTCTAGAGTGGTGATACCATTGCTGCGGATCTGGATGTGAACAAGGATGACCCTGATCCAGATGAGATGCTGGTGGCAGAGGGAGCTGATCAGAGGGTTGCCTGCTTGTTTAGGAAGGAAGAGCTGTGGCCCATTATTTCACAGGTTTTGGAGGAGTTTGGGGTCAAGGTCGCTCAGGAAGAATCAGATAATGAGGGTGGTGAATTTGATCCTGGATGGACTGCGGAGTCCTCCTAATGCTTTTCCAATGCTTAAAAAGATACGAAAATTGGTGAACCGGGAATGGGATTTTCCAGAGATGGGCCTTAAGGTCAGCAGGGCAATGACAAATCTTTACCCTTTGATGGAAGAGACCTTGGACCTGTTAAGACTTCTGAAGATGGATGCGGCAGTTTCCGCAGTGACCAAAAAAAAAAAAACTATTCCAGTGGCGGGCTCAGCTGCCTTGAAAGATGTGCAGGTTCGTAAACTGGAAATGCAGTTAAAACAGATGTTTGAGGTTTCTTCCTTGCTTCTCCGAGTGGTGATCTGTGGCAGTCTGATGAGGGCCTGCTTATTATGGGTGCAGAAGGCTCAAGAGCAGAGTTCTATATGTCCCAACAGCTTCATACAGTCAGCGCCCTTGAAAGCTGGAGTGGCTTACGTGGCAGATGCGCTATATGATTTGGTCTGGATGGCAGTCAGAAGCATGGGCTTGGCAGTAGCAGCTCGCAGGCTTTTGTGGTTGCGAAATTGGTCGGCGGACATATGGTCCAAGTTCCAGCCGTGCAATCTCCTTTTTAAAGGGAAACTACTATTTGGGGAGCACCAGGTGATGAAAAGTTTGGGGGAGTTGAAAGAGAATAGGTTGCCTGAGGATAAAAAGAGTGGCAAGAAGTTTCCCCTTCCCGTTTTCGGGATACGAGACATTTTCGTTCAGGCAAGAGTTTCTCGTCTTCAGGTCAAAAGCAGTCTTCAGGAAGGCAACTATCCTTTTGAGGTGCCTGCAGACCCTCAGTTTCACTAGGTATTCTTCTCTTTGTTCCTCTTTTTGGGATCCTTTACACTTCTTGAATGCTGTATTTTTTTTTCCTTTAATTTTTCAACCACCTCCTATGAGAACCACATTGGTTTCTTTTTCCTCTTACTTTTGTTTACTTTTCTAACATATATAGATTTGTTGCCTTTTCCTAGTGTGTAGCCAGATGGACTCAGGACCAATGGGTTATGCTCCCATGCTAGCAGATGGAGACTGAGTCAGGTTTCAAAGCTGACGTCACCTTAGATAGATTCCTGCAGTGACCTTGGCCCTTCAGTATCTCTTCATCTCCTAGCAGATTTGGATGTGTTTTCCCTATCAGGATCGCTGTACCCTTTAGAAGAAGAAATTCTACTTTTAAATTGAAGAAAGATTGTCCCGCTCTCCTGCAGTGATACCTAAAGGTCCCTTCAGCTGAGAATTCTTGAGATGATTTCAGAGATCCCTCAGAAGTGTGCCTTGGTCCAGGAGCCGGTTCCCGGTGTAGACTTTGCTGCTGAAGCAACGGGTGCAGGAAGCCGAGCACGGCAGTGACTTTCTAAGCCCTCTTTCCCTGCAGCCAGAGACAGTCTCTGTACTTAGCCGGTACTGAGCTCAGGCACCGTACCGACGTTGTTCCCGATCCTGTTGGGGTAAGGAAAAGTGGGCCTTCTAGTGGGTTGAGCGGCTCCCTGGTGGGCTAGGCCCCGCTGTAGGAACACGGCATGGTAGGCTATGTTGTGGCCATATTGCGCATGTTTTTGTGCGCCTTCTATTGCTCACCATACAGTGTTTGGTACAGGCAGTGCGTGCGGCTTTGCACATGCGCTGTGCGCATAACGGCGTGCACAATGTAGCATGCATCCATACGCGCACATCTCTCTAGGCGCAGAATTTAGGTAAAGCCGAGTGCACGGGATGTGCGCATGCCTCGCTGCAGCCCGCATAGGTGCCCAAAATCTGTGCACACAAAATTTACATGCGAGCTGGCTGAACATGCAGTTGTAGTCCCTAATGGCTCCGGCAGCAAAAAAACATAAGCGCTATTCTCTCACCCCAGTACCTCCTGGGCTAGGAATGGACCTGGCGGACTTCTCTTGGGTGGAATTTTTTTCAAGGCCTTCATGCCTTCGTACAGGCGCAGTCTGCTTTACTTGCCCCTGGCCACACAGAACTCCTGCCAGTAGGGCCTACCTCTCCCAGCCCTATTGGCAGGCCGCGAGACATGTCTCATCTCATCAAAGGTATCCCTGGCAGGGAACGAGACAGCATGGACAAAGAAGGGGATCCAGATTCCTTGGAAGATGGGGAAATCCCACCAGGTTTGAAGCTATGTCGGACCATGTTAAGTTGTTTGTTTTTTTTTTTGTTTGTTTTTTCCCATAGAGATGAATTGCTGGCCCTAGTTTCCAAGACCCTGAAGATACTGGGAGTTCCTGGGACGGAGTGTATGACGGAACCAAAGAAGAATCTCATTCTGGTATCTCTACGGAAAGCCTCTTGCTATTTTCTGATGCTGGAAGCCATCCAGGAGTTAATTGACCTGGAATGGGATGCCCCTGAAGAGAGTTTTAAAGGTGGTCGAGCATTAGAAACTCTATACCCACTGGATCCAGCGGCAAGAGAATGCCTGCATTTCCCTAAAGTGGATGCGCTGGTCTGCGCTGTTTCGAAGCGAACAACTATCCCAGTGGAGGGAGGAGCTGCCTTAAAAGATGCGCATGATAGGTGGATGGAGTCCATCCTTATGCAAGACTTTGTCGCAACAGCAATGTTCCCTGTACGTACCTGGATCAGTCCAGACAGTGGGTTATGTCCCCAATCCAGCAGATGGAGTCAGCCAAAGCTTTGAGGGGGCGTCACCCTGAGTGCTACTACCCCCTCTGCAGGAGTTCAGTATCTTCTGACTCCAGCAGATGCGAGTAGTGAATCCGGGTTGCTCCCGATTACTCAAGCATTTCTTGTATTTCTTCTCTGCTTTGGTTTTCTCTCTGCCTACTTCTTTTCTGGATCAAGTTTGTTTAAAAAAAAAAAAAAAAAAAAAGTTAGAGGGCTCTAATTGGGAGGCGTGGCTTCCCTCGGTGTTTGTTTTGCTCTCTCCTTCTTCTTTTCTCCTTGCGAGCGGGGTAAGTGAGTGTTGTTTTCTTTTCCCTTACTTTTCTCCCTGCTTACAGCTGATCTTCGACGGAGGGGCTCACGGAGGCCTGTAGGACCGGCCCCTCCGTGTATCTCTCCCTTGCCCGCGGCCATTTTCGCGGCTCCTCGTGGGCTGCAGAGGCAGGCAGGGAGAGCGGCGTCGGCGGGTCGCGCGGCCAGGAGGCCCCCCCGCGGTGCCGTTTTGCTTCTTCTTCGGGTTGTGCGGCCAGGAGGCCCCCCCGCGCTGCCGTTTTTCTTCCTCCTCGGGTTGTGCAGGCCGCCGGGCCCCCTCCCGCAGCGGCGCTCCCGTTCTCGGCCCCCCCCGAGGCTCTGCCGGGTGGTTTTACTCTGCCGGCCCTGTTTCCTTCTCAGCTCAGCTCCGATGCCGCGGCCAGAGCGCTGCTCTGCTTGCGGCGAGCCGGGATCGCGGATCTCGAGGGAGGGCATTTGTGCGAGGTGTCTCCCCGGGGGGGAGGGCACCTCGCAGCCCCTCCTCGATTTCCCGCGTCTAACAGGTTTGCCCGGGCGGCGGGGGCCGGCCCCTCCCCCATTCCTGGCGGGAACGGCGGCCATTTTACACTCTGCACCCCCTGAAGGGGGACGGACGGCGCTTGAGACCGGGGATGCGGGGGAGTCCCCGCCACATTTACTCCCGGAATCGGACCCGGAGGCAGTCCCGCCGGGGGCCCCCCCCCTCGGAGCCCCCCTCCGGTAGACAAGGGTTTTCACCAGAGTTTATCCTTCTGCTGCACACGGCATATCTGCAGAGCCTTGAGACTCCCACGGGGCCTCCCCCACACAAGATACCACGGCCCTCCCTACCTGTGGGGGCCCCTCTGCCTCCCCCGGCCCCCCCCGCTCCGGCGGGTGTGGGGGCCCCTCTTCTTCCCACTCGCGCCCGGCTCCCGGGGAGCTCGGGGACTGCGGACACAGGATCAGTTTCCCCTGGATCGGATCCTGCAGACCCGGGTCAAGGGGATTCCACTTCGGAAGGTGATGATCCGCACACGCTGCGTCTGTTCCAGAGGGAAGAGCTGGAGGACCTCCTGCCACAGGTCATTAAGGAGTTGGACCTCGATCCCCCACCGGAGCCGCCCGCGCCCGTAGCGCCCGCTGTGGTCACTTCCTCAAGGAAGGGGGATCCGGTCTTGGCAGCCCGGAGGCCGAGGGCTCGGGCTTTTCCCATTCATGATTCCTTCCTTCAGCTTCTCACCGGGGAATGGGATGCCCCGGAAGCTTCCTTCAAGGGCAGCCGGACCATGGAGCGGCTCTACCCGCTGCCGGACGATTTTCTCGATCTCATCAAGGTACCGAAAGTGGACTCCGCGGTGACAGCGGTCACGAAGAGGACAACCATCCCAGTGACAGGGGGTGCGGCCTTACGAGACTCACAAGATCGCAAGTTGGAAGTCTTCCTCAAGCGGGTCTTCGAGGTCTCCGCGGTGGGCTTGCGGGCGGTGATGTGTAGCTCGCTGGTTCAGCGGGCCAGCCTTCTCTGGGTTCAACAACTGCTCACCTCTCAGGTCCTACCGGCCGGGGAGGCCGCCCAGGCGGATAGACTGGAAGCGGCGGTCGCCTATGGGGCTGACGCCTCCTATGACCTGTTTCGGGTCCTCGCCCGCTCCATGGCCTCGGTCGTAGCGGCACGGCGCCTCCTATGGCTTCGCAACTGGGCGGCGGACACATCCTCCAAGTCGAGCCTGGGCTCCCTGCCATTCAGGGGCAAGTTCCTGTTCGGGGAGGATTTGGATCAAATCATCAAGACGCTGGGGGAAAATGCGGTTCATCGCCTGCCGGAAGACAGGTATCGCTCCACCAGGGCTTTTCCGTCCTCGCGGACCAGAACCAGGGCGCAACGGCGCTACCGGAACTACAGACCGGCGGCAACCAGGCCCGCTGCCCCCAGGTCCCAGCCCTGGTCTCGCTCCTTTCGCGGGCGCCGTCCCGCACGTCCCGCCCCCGCAGCTGGGCAACTCCCTCCCAAGTCCTCGCAATGATGTTCAGCTCGCCCACTCCGCCGTCCCCAGGATCGGGGGGCGACTGGCGTTCTTCTACGAGGAGTGGGCGCGAATCACCTCGGATCAGTGGGTCTTGGACACCATCGGACAAGGTTACGCGTTGGAGTTTGTCCGCGCTCCAAAGGGACGGTTCATATTCTCCCCTTGCGGCTCGGACACCAAGCGACAGGCGGTGCAGTTGACCCTGGACAGGCTCTGGGAGATAGGCGCCATTGCGCCCGTGCCCTTCGGAGAGGTGGGCTCGGGCCATTATTCCATCTACTTCGTGGTGCCAAAGAAGGACGGTTCCTACCGGCCCATTCTGGACTTGAAGGAAGTCAACAAATCACTCCGGGTGGTTCGGTTCCGCATGGAAACGCTGCGGTCCGTGATCGCGGCGGTGCATCGCGGGGAATTCCTGGCCTCCTTGGACCTGACGGAGGCCTATCTCCACATCCCCATTCGCCGGGAGCATCATCGTCTGCTACGGTTCAAGATCCTGGGTCAACATTTCCAGTTCGTGGCTCTCCCGTTCGGCCTGGCAACGGCTCCGCGCACTTTCACCAAGATCATGGTGGTGGTAGCGGCTGCCTTGCGGAAGGAGGGGATCCTAGTTCATCCTTACCTGGACGATTGGCTCATTCGAGCGAAGTCTTTTCGGCATGGACAGGAGGCCGTGGCCAGAGTCATAGAGTCTCTACAGTCCCTAGGATGGGTGGTGAACTTTTCCAAGAGCTCCCTGGTGCCCTCGCAGCGCTTGGATTTCCTGGGGGCGACCTTCGACACCCGTGTGGGCGCGGTTTTTCTACGTCAGGACAAGGCGCAAGCTCTGCGGGAACACATACAACGGTTTTCTGCGTTATCGGTTCCCACCTCCTGGGACTACCTGCAGCTCCTAGGGGTGATGGGTTCCACCATCGACATGGTCCCTTGGGCATTCGCGCACCTCAGGCCTCTACAAAGAGCGCTTCTATCCCGCTGGAAGCCGCTTTCGCAGGACTACCAGGTGCTTCTTCCCCTGCCACTGTTTGCCAGGAACAGTCTGACCTGGTGGATGAATCCGGAGAATTTAGCCCGCGGCGTGTCTCTCGATCTGCCAAATTGGGTCGTGGTAACCACCGACGCCAGTCTCGTAGGCTGGGGAGCGGTCTGCGACCGCAGCGCCACGCAAGGAACGTGGTCCGCGGAGGAATCGAAGTGGTCCATCAATCTACTGGAGACCAGAGCAGTCAGATTAGCGCTCCAGCACTTCCTGCCTCTCCTACTGAACCGGGAGGTCAGGATCCTATCGGACAATGCGACGACGGTGGCCTATATCAACCGACAGGGCGGCACCCGCAGTCTGCAGGTCGCGCTCGAAACAGAGATACTGATGCAGTGGGCGGAGCGGCACCTGGCCCGCCTGGCGGCCTCGCACATCGCGGGCGTGGACAACGTACAGGCCGATTACCTCAGCCGTCAGCTCTTGGACCCCGGGGAATGGTCCCTCTCCGACGAGGCGATGCAGCTGCTCGTTCGGCGGTGGGGACCCCCCCACCTCGACCTCATGGCGTCCGCACGAAACACCAAGGCTCCCCGGTTCTTCAGCCGCCGGAGAGAGCGGGGAGCGGAGGGCGTGGACGCTCTCGTACTCCCGTGGCCGGACAACCTGCACCTTTACGCGTTTCCGCCGTGGCCACTGGTGGGAAGACTACTCCGCCGCATAGAGGTCCACCAGGGACCGGTGATCTTCGTCGCCCCGGAGTGGCCAAGACGACCTTGGTTTGCGGACCTGATCCAACTGGTGATCGACGGACCCATTCGTCTGGGACATCTCCCCCGCCTCCTTCACCAAGGCCCGGTATTTTTCGACCAGGCAGAACTCTTCTGTCTTGCGGCATGGCTTTTGAGAGGCGCCGCCTCCGGCGCCGGGGCTACCAGGAGGCGGTAGTATCAACACTACTGCGTTCTCGGAAGACTTCGACGTCGGTAGCCTATGTGCGAGTCTGGAAGGTGTTCGAGCTGTGGTGTGCCGGCCTGAACACGAGTCCCTCTGAGGCTTCGGTTCCTCAGATCCTTCAGTTCCTGCAAGCAGGGGTGGACAAGGGGCTTGCCTACAACTCTCTCCGGGTTCAGGTGGCCGCCCTTGGCTCGCTCCTGCGAGACGGGGGTTCCCTGCTACAACACCCGGATATTCTCCGTTTCCTCAAAGGGGTCCAACACATGCGCCCTCCGGTCCGGAGGCCTTGTCCCTCCTGGAGTCTCAACCTGGTGCTACGGGCCATGTCGGGACCTCCGTTTGAACCACTGCGGAATGCGACAATCAAGGATCTCACCCTCAAGACGGTGTTCCTGGTGGCTATCTGCTCCGCTCGGCGCATCTCGGAGCTGCAGGCCCTGTCGTGCAGGGAACCCTACCTCCGGTTCTCGGATTCAGGGGTTTCGATTCGCACTGTTCCCTCTTTTCTCCCGAAGGTGGTGTCCGCGTTCCACGTGAATCAGACGGTAGAGCTTCCTTCCTTCTCCGCTTCGGAACCGAGGTCTCTCCGGCTTCTGGACGTCAAGCGCACCCTGCACCTCTATCTGGAGGCTACGAATGATTTCAGGACTTCTGACCATCTCTTCGTCCTCTGGTCCGGCCCTCGGAAGGGAGCTCAGGCCTCGAAGACGACCATTGCCAGATGGTTGAAGGCCGGCATTGCCGCTTCCTACATTGGGGTGGGACGGACTCCCCCGCCCGGTATTGTTGCGCATTCTACACGCTCTCAGGCGGCCTCTTGGGCGGAGACCCGCTCGGTCTCCTCTCAAGAAATCTGTAGAGCAGCCACCTGGAAATCGTTACACACGTTCTCCAGACACTATCGTCTTCACCTCGCTTCCTCGGTCTTTGGACACTTTGGGGAGCAGGTTCTACGAGCGGGTCTCGCAGGACCCCACCCGGTTTAGGGACGCTTGGGTACATCCCACTGTCTGGACTGATCCAGGTACGTACAGGGAAAAGAAAATTATTCCTTACCTGCTAATTTTCGTTCCTGTAGTACCATGGATCAGTCCAGACGCCCACCGCTTTTGGGTCTTACTCCTGCTCGACGGGGTTTTTTTTCCCTCTCCGGGACGGTAGTATTTTCTGTCTCTCACGACTGCTCAGTTCTTCACTGTTTGTCACAGTTCCATTTTGGGGGTTGACACGCTGACCTTTTGTCCTCCTACCCGTTGGTGGGCAGGGCTCGGTTTTGTTGCTTACGTTCAACGGCCGATTGTTGCCGTTCATTAAACTTGATCCAATTTGGGGGTTCTTGTTTTACTCGGGCTTGGATATTCTCGATACTGAACTCCTGCAGAGGGGGTAGTAGCACTCAGGGTGACGCCCCCTCAAAGCTTTGGCTGACTCCATCTGCTGGATTGGGGACATAACCCACTGTCTGGACTGATCCATGGTACTACAGGAACGAAAATTAGCAGGTAAGGAATAATTTTCTTATTTTACAGATTGCTTCCCGTTGTTCTCTGGTAGCTCACTCATGCCTGTTCCTCTAGAGACGTAGATGACTCAGGATGCTTTCCAGAGGAAGGTATGGAGCCCACTGCTGCCTTTTTAGCTGACTAGAGCTCTGACCTAGTCCGTACCTCGGCTAGAGGAGTGGCTTCAGTGATAGTGGCCAGAAGACAGCTATGGCTGTGAAATTGGTCAGCAGACGCGACCTCTAAGCAAACCTCACAAAGATACCCCCACCACAGGACCTACACCCATCCCCTCAAGACAACCACAAACCCCTCACTTATCATGCACACAATAATTTATCTCTTATTAGCACCGTACATATCTTCTTACCCCCCTCACTGTTGCCCATGCGCATTTTCAAATATTGCACACAACCTATGTACATACCACTTGTTCATTGTTTCCCTGTACATATTTTCTCCTCACGTTTCCGTCTTCACCCCCCCGCCCCCTCCTTTGTCTCGACCACCCCCTCCCCTCCCTCCCCTATTTATTTAGTTATTGATCTGTTACTATGTTCTAGGTTACACAATGTTCCTTGTAAAGGCTTTGCCTATATATATCCTTGTTTTAAGTTATCTGTAAACCGGCACGATGTGCAAACGGTTGCCGGTATATAAAATTAAATAAATAAATAAAATAAATAAATAAATACCTTTTAAGGGATCACTCCTCTTTGGAAGCGAATTGGAAAAGCTGGCCAGTAAGTGAGGTGAATCTCCAGTGCCCTGGCTACCAGAAGATAAGAGAAAGCAGTTACAGCACCCCTCGGCTATGAGGGGTCGATCCAGGGGCTCTCAATGCTTTCAGCCCTACAGAAACTCGACATTTCAGAGGTCTCGGCCCTCGGGGAGGTCTCGGCCCTTTTAGAGACGACAGCCCAAGAAAGGGGCAGGTTCAGGTTCGGCCTGAACTCTTCAATGAAGTTTTGCCGACCCATCCACAGAACGAGGAGATAGGGGTCGACTATTCCTCTTCTACAAGCGGTAGGTCAAGATCATGTTGGATAAATGGATACTAGATGTCATACGAGAAGGATATGCACTGGAGTTTCGCAGTGCTCCTCGGGACGTGTTCATAGTGTCTCCTTGCCACTCCCAGCACAAGAAGCAGGCTCCTCAAATTGAGGGCTATAATTCCAGTACCTGTGCCCCAGGAAAATACGGGGCGTTATTCCATCTATTTCATCATACCTAAGAAGGGAGGGTTCCTTTTGCCCCGTCCTGGACCTCGTGTGTCAATAGACACCTACGAGTAATTCATTTCCGCATGGAAACTCTGCACTCCATGATAATGGCTGTACAACCGGGAAAGTTCTTAACCTCCCTGGACCTTTCCGAGGCCTACCTTCATATTCCAATCTGGCAAGAACAGCATTTCCTACGCTGATGTTCTGAGCCACCATTATCAGTTCTGGACACTGCCCTTCAGCCTGTCCACCACCCCCAGAACATTTTATTTATTTATTTTATTTATTTAAAAGGTTTTATATACCGACATTCATCAATGATATCACATCGGTTCACAGCGTAACATAAAACTAGTGCCTGTAGCGGCGCTTTACATCGAACAAGTTTAACATAATACAATTAAAACATATTGAAACATAATAACTAGAGAGTAAAGGAAAGGTGGGGGAAATAAAGATTTAAACTAAAATTAAAATAACATGTTTACAAAAGGGTAAAAGAAGGAAAAAAAGGGGGGGGGAAGTGACAGCAGAATAAAGTTAGATTAATAAATTATTGTAGGGAAAAGTGACAGAAGAATTATTGTAGGGAAAAGTGACAGAAGAATAAAGTTAGATGATAAATTATTGTAGGCAAAGATTGCATGTATATACAATATGTACAATTATAGGGAATAACATAATTTAACATTTGTGCAGGGTAAGGGGTGAAGGTGAGGAGAAGGGAGGGGAGAAGAGGGATAGGAAGGGGGGTAGGGTAACACAAAAGGGAGGGAGGGGAGGTGGGTGTATGCTTTAGTGATAAGCCAGGTCGAGGGGGGAACAGAGATGAGGGGAACATAGATGAGAGCAAGGAGAATTTATGTGTATGCTTTGGTGAAGAGCCAGGTCTTAAGCTTTCGCTTGAAAGTTTTAGAGCATTCTTCTTGTCGAAGTTCGACTGGCATTGTGTTCCAGAGGATTGGCCCGGCGATCGATAACGCACGGGCTCTCGTGGAGGTTAATTTGTAGAGTTTGGGCGAGGTGGTGGGCATGGTGGCGAGATGAATGTGTCTAGTGGGTTTATTAGATTGGTGAAATCGGATGGTGTCATTAAACCAATTCATTTCGGGATTGTACAAGGCCTTATGAACGAGAGAGAGAGCCTTATATTGTATACGGGAGGCTATGGGGAGCCAATGTAGATCTTTTAGGACCGGTGTGATGTGATCGTGTCTGTGTGTGTTGGTCAAAATCTGGGCTGTTGTGTTTTGTAGTATTTGAAGGGGGTGGATGGCGTTATTCGGTAGTCCGAGGAGGAGGGAATTACAATAGTCTGTTTTGGCAAAGAGAATAGTTTGTAGGACTGTACGGAAGTCAGGGGGATGAAGTAGAGGTTTAAGTTTCTTAAGGGTGTGAAGTTTAAAGAATCCATCCTTTAGTATATTACTGATGAATTTCTTCAGTGTGAAGTGACCATCAAGAATGATTCCCAGATCACGGACTTGTTGAGCAAATGGGATGTGTGAAAGAGGGGAGGGGTTCAGTTGGTTTTGGGGTGAGATAAGCATGATTTCAGTTTTAGTGGTATTAAGAGCTAAGTGGATGGAAGATAGGAGATTGTTTATGGATTGGAGAGTATCTTTCCAGATATCCATGGTTTTCGAAAGAGAGTCAGTAATGGGGATGAGCAACTGAACATCGTCAGCGTATATATAGTGAGGGAGGTTGAGGCTGGAAAGGAGGTAACAGAGGGGTAAGATGTAAATATTGAAAAGGGTTGAGGAGAGGGATGAACCTTGTGGGACACCTTGCTTGAGGGGTATGGCCTTGGAAACATGGTTTCCTAGCTGAATTTTGAAATTTCTGTTACTGAGGTAGGAGTTGAACCAATTGAGGGCAACCCCTGTGATGCCAATTTCAGTTAACTGCTGTAGGAGAATGGAGTGGCTGATGGTATCAAATGCAGAGGAGATATCAAGAAAGGCAAGAATATAAGATTGTCCTTTCTCAAAACCTTTGAGTATATGGTCTGACAGAGAGAGTAAAAGAGTCTCAGTGCTGTGAGATTTCCGAAAACCGTACTGAGCAGGTGCAAGGATGTGGTTGTCATCGAGGTATTCAGTGAGTTGTTTGTTAACGGTTTTTTCAAGGAGTTTGGAAATGAAAGGGGATTGGAGATGGGGCGGTAATTGGCTAGATCAGAGGGGTCTAGTTTAGGTTTTTTTTGGTATAGGTTTGACGATTGCCTGTTTGAGGGGGACAGGTACCTGTCCAGAATTAATGGACAGGTTGATGATATTTGTTAAGGGTTTAGCAATAAGGTTAGGTATTGAGAGAAGATGTTTGGTGGGTATTGTGTCAGTTGGATGGGTGGAGGGTTTGGCTTTTTTAATAAGAATTTCTATTTCTAGTGTAGAGGTGCATTCTAGAGAAGATAGAATATTAGTGTTGTTTCTAGTCTTGATTTGGTTGCAGTCAGGTTCCAATTGTTGGATGGGAGTGGATGATGCATTGGTGAACTTGGATATCAACTTGTCTATTTTGGTTTGGAAAAATGTGGCAAGTTCTTCACATTTAGATTTGGCTACGTCATCTGGGACGACAGAAGCTGCTGACTTGGTAAGAGAATTAACGTACTCGTATAGCACTTTAGGATTGTATTGGAATTGGTGTATTTTGTTAGCGAAGAAATCTCGTTTTGTGTTAAGTTTTTCTTTATACAGATGTAGGGAGGATTTAAATTGTGCCAAGTGTTTATGTGAAGGGTCATTGCGCCAGATCTTTTCGGATTTTCGAAGTTGTTGTTTAAGGTTTTTTAGTTCGTGGGAGTACCAAGGTTTCTTTTTGTTATTGTTTTCCAAGATTATATTATTTTCCAAGATTATAGTGGCGGCACTAAGAAAAGAAGAATCCTGGTGCACCTGAACTTGGATGACTTATTGATCTGGGCGGGGTCATTGGAAGAGAGTCTCCAGGTAACCGGCAGGGTGATGTCCCTGCTTCAGGAGCTTGATTGGATCGTAAACCTGGACAAAAGCAATTTCAGGCCTTCCCAGTCCTTGGAAGATCTGAGAGTCTGGATTGACACCAGTCAGGGCAAGGTCTTCCTCTTGACTTCACGGATAAGGAAGTTGATAACCCAAGTCTGTCAGTTAACAAACACAATATGCCCTAAGGTGTAGAGCTATCTTCAGGTCCTCGGTAGTACTGTGGATGAGGGCACATTTGCGACCACTTCAACGCTCCCTGCTGTCACGTTGGAACCCGCTGTCTCAATACTATTCGATTCGCCTCCACTTACCGATGGAAGTATGTTCTTGGCTCCAGTGGTGGCTACAGGAATCTCACCTGGGCAAGGGTGTAAGCCTGTCCCCGCCGAACTGGCTGGTCCTCACAACAGACGCGAGCCTCCGGAGTTGGGGAGCTTACTGTCAGGAACTGATTGCCCAGGAGCATTGGACCAAGGAAGAGGCGTTCTGGAACATAAACCGCCTGGAAGCCCAGGCATGTCTACAGTTCATTCACATACTCCAGGGTCAGGCAGTCCGCGTAATGTCAGATAACGCAAAAACGGTAGCCTACATCAACTGCTGGGGGTACCAAGAGCCAGCAAGTGTCACTGGAGATACCTTTCCTAATGGAATGGGCGGAATTAAATCTACAGATGATCTCTCTCCCACATTGCAGAAACGATGACGTTAGAGAAAACTTTCTAAGCAGGGAGAGTCTGGATCCAGGAGAATGGCATTGTTGGCCAAAGCTTTTCAGCTGGTGGTAGATCGCTGGGGCATCCCGTCAATCGACCTGCTGGCCACATATCACAATGTGAAAGTTCCCTGATTTTTCAGTCTTAAAAGAGATCAGTGGTCTCTGGGGATCGATGATCTAGTTCAGGCCTGGCCAGAAGAGGACTTACTATACGCCTTCCCTCCATGGCCCCTGCTGGGCAGGGTCATTCGCAGGATCGAGCATCACAGGGGATTAGTCCTTCTAGTAGCTCCGGATTTGCCCAGGCATCTGTAGTATGCAGACATGCGTAGACTCCTGGTGGGAACCTCCCTGTGCCTTCCACTGCACAGGGACCTGCTCCAGCAAGGTCTGGTCCTTCACAAGGATCCAACTTGATTCTGTCTTACGGTTTGGTTCTTGATAGGGCTTGCCTGATGAAGCGTGGATATTTGGTGGCAGTACTTACCACGGAGCAGCGTGCGGAAGTTCTGTATGTTCTTAGCGTATGTGCTGGTCTGGCGAGTATTTGAGGCCTGGTGTGAGGAACATGGTGTTGCCCCTCGAATGGTCAAAATCCCACTGGTTCTGGAATTTTTACAGGATGGCTTGAATAAAGGGTTGACCCTTAACTCTTTGAAGGTCCAGGAAGCCGTGCTCTCCTGTTTCAGGGACAAGGTGCATGGAACCCGCCTGTTGGCCATCTAGACATGACCCGTTTTCTGAAAGATGTAAAACATCTCCAGCCACCCCTATGGTAGCCGGATCCCTTGTAGAATCTTAATCTAGTTTTGGAGTTTTTGGCAGAGCCCTCCTTATTAACCCTGAAAACTGTGTTCCTGGTGGCGATATGCTCTGCTTGTTGCATCTCTGATCTACAGGTATTGTCGTGTTGGGAACAATTCCTCCGGATCACTCCAGGAGCTCACAACTTCGTACCGTTCCATCCTTCTTGCCCAAGGGAGTCTCGGAGTTTCATTTGAATCAGTCCATTTCATTGCCATCCCTAGATAGGCACAAGGACACTGAAGAACACTGCCTCCTCTGCCATTTAAACATCAGTAGGCTTTGGTCGGGGGATGGTATCTGGAAGTTTCAGAAACCAGTGCGCAAGACGGACCGCTTGTTTGTTCTTCACAGTGGAAGGAGACAGGGCGAACCAGTTTCACGGGCTAATAGTTCGCTGGATCAAGGAGGTGGTCATGGGAGCCTGTGTAGAGGTAGGAAAGCTATTACCCTTTCAGGTTAAAGCTCATTCCACTAGGGCTCAGGCAGTATCCTGGACGGAAGCTAGACTGCTGTCTCCCGTCGACATGTGCCAAGCATCGACTGTTCCTTCTTACCACCTTTTTTAGGTTCTGTTGCCTGGATGTTCAGGCCCGAGAGGAAGCAGCCTTTGCAAGAGCGATGCTAACTGGACCATAGGCAGCCTCCCACCCCTATTGGGATTAGCTGTTGTACATCCCATTGGTCCTGAGTCCATTTGGCTACACGCTAGGAAATGGAGAAATTACTTCCCTGATCATTTTATTTTCCTTAGTGTAGACAGATGGACTCAGAATCCTGCCCATGGCTGCCCAAGAACAGTGCCAAGGAATCCTCTGTGAAATGAATATCTATTCCAAGAGGTTACGGGTAACCCATCACCCAATCCCTAGATCAAGGCATCTATAATCTTGCTGGGATTCAGCGTTTGTTTGGTTGAGTACAGTTACGGTTATCCTTTTTTAACCAAATCATTTTTCAATGATTTGGTTAACCAAAGATTTTTCAATAGTATGTCCACAATGGCTTTTTGAAGAGAATACTGAATGGCTGAGGTCACTGCAGGGGGTATCTAGGGTGACATCAGCTTTGAAACCTGACTCTATCTCCATCTGCTAGCAGGGAAGCATAACCCAATGGTCCTGAGTCCATCTGTCTACACTAAGGAAAACAAAATTATCAAGTAAGTACTTTCTCCATTATAAGAGTTCCTTTTAATTTGGCCCACTGTTGTTCCATGTCACCCATTTTCTCCCAATCTTCCAGTTCTTCTTCAAGGAACATCCCCATTTTGACAAAGTCTGTATTTTTTAAATTCAAAACTCATGTCTTCGTATTTGCAATATCAAACCATTCGGTTGGATGATCACTGGTACTCGGGTGGGCACCTGTCCGAACATTAGAAACATCACCATTTGTGAGCACCGGATCATGTATCACACCCTTCCTCGTGGGTTCCATTACAATTTGTTTGTTTGAGTAGAGCCACTTGAAGGACATCCACTATCTCACTACTTATCGTAGATTCCGCAGATTCAAATATCCAACGAGCAACGCCTCTCCCTTCTTTCCTTCCTTTCTGTCCATTTCTTCTGTCTGAATTGGAGGCTTGTAGATCATACTGATGTAAATGGAAGTGCCATCCTCTTTTTATGCATAGCCTATTATGTGAGATTAATTCTTATTTATTTATTTTTAGTTTTTATATACCGATCTTCTTGCAGTAGATACAAATCAAACCGGTTTATCTGATAATTTCCTTTCCTTGAGTCCAGTCAGACCAGTCCCAGGACCCTTCCTATGCTATTTTTTCCCTTCAGAGAGACAGTTAAAGACAAGGTTAAGACCCTTCCATTGCTACACTGCTCTGCAGATGAGTGCTTCTGTTTGTATGTTGTGAGACTTCTTTCTTATCTGTTATTGGGGTCCCTGGAAGTCTGTATAAAAAATAAAGGAAACTGAAAACAATTCTATCTTGTGTTTGTTGTATTGTTGACTTTTGGAATGAAGGTTGTCCACAGTTAGCTTGTTACAGAAATACTGGCAGGCTGGTGTCAGCACAGATGCATAGGAGGAGTGACAGCGAATTTGTCTCCATCTGCTGGTCAGTGAGCATAACCCACTGGTCTCACTGGACCTTAGGAAGGAAAGTATCAGGTAAGAAGTAGTTTCACCTTTTTTGCTTGTCTTTAATGGGCGAGTTTATTTTATAGTAACAGAACCTGTCCTCCCCTGTGTATTCTGGGGTGATTTCTGCCCAACAGTCTTATGCCTGCCAATGAGACTACTGACAGCCCTACAGAAATGGAAAAAGAAAGCCTAATAAGGAGGCTTCAGAAGGCTGCTGCTCCTAGTCTTCCCTGTGTGGGGAGGGAGGATTGTTAACATTTAACTCTAGCTTTGCTCCTTCCTTAAAACACAGTACAGAAAGCCAGATCTTTCTCGCAGAGCCAGGACTTGCAAGCCATGTTTCTTGTTTAACCTGTTCCCAGAAGTCTGATGCATCTATTCATCAACCCATGCCTTCTTGCAGGTCGCCAACACACCTTCCCAGAACGCTCTGCTCCCCGCTGAGGAGGCAGAAGATCCCGAGTTGGAAGAAGAGGAGGTTCCAACGCTGCAGAAGACATTAACATCCCTCAATCTCTCGGAATACAGCAGCACATTCGAGGGGGAGAAGATGGACATGGAGTCTCTGGTAATGTTCCTGTAATGTCGGGAGAGAGCATGGTGAGCAAGCTGAGCTCTGCCCATGTAGTCTCTCAGCTTCATTCTCTTTCTATTAAAAAGAGAAAAATCATGAAGATTGCTAGTTTTCATTAGGATTTAAATTCCTGAAGAAATATTAAGTAAAGACTTAAATTCCTCCTCTTTAGCTATTCCCATCAGTGTCTAGAAGTGTGTGTGTATGTATATTTTAACACATTTTTCCCTGTACGTACCCAGATCAGTCCAGACTCCTGGGTTTTGCCTCCGATCCAGCATATGGAGACAGAGTTTCACAGACATTGCCACATAACCTGGGTGTGTCACTTGTAGTCCTTCAGTATTTCTCTGTTTTCAGCAGATGGGGAGGTACAAAACCAGCAGTTTCCTGTACGTACCCAGATCAGTCCAGACGCCTGGGCTCATACATCCCTGCCAGCAGGTGGAGTCAGAGAGAAAACTTGCCTGAGCCTGCTACATAAAACCTAGTGCCACCTGCAGTTCCTCAGTATTTTCTGTCTCTAGCAGATGGCACCTGCAGTTCTGCTGGTTTTTTTGCCTCTTAACTTTTTTCTTTTGAGCCTTCCTCCCGGGGGGTTTTGATTTTTTTTCTTCGGATTTCTTGTGGGTCCTACCCCGTCCGGTAGAGGCAGACGGGCCGGGGGTTGTTCAGTTTTGTGAGCCCATCTGTGTGCCGGTGGGGTGTACATCTGGTTGTCCAGATCCCTCCCTCATTAGGCCGCCCAGATGGCTGCAGGCTCCCCAGGGATTTTTTCGTTCCCTTATGGCTGAGACTACCTGTTCGTTTTAGTCAGGTTTTAGCTCTCAGTGTATTTTCCATCAAGTTAAAAAAAAAAAAAAAAATCAAAGGCTGTCTTTTCTGGCAGACGGCAGCACAGCTCTGAGGGCGGCTTCCCCCCGGTAAGATCAGCTCAGGGGTAAGGGAGGCTTTCTTTTTCATGTGGGGGTCTTTTCTCGTATCTTTTTCTTCCCTTTCTCAGCATGGCCCGAGGTACCACGTGCTGAGCCTGTGGCTTGGCGAGATCGCGTCTAAATAAGGCCGGTCTTTGCACTTCGTGCTTGGAGGGTGGGGAGGGCTCCTCCGGAGCTCCCCACCAGCAAAGCGGTGTCATTCCGGCGATTCGAGGCTATTTCCAACCGCAGCGCTGTCTGGGATACTGATTCTTCGAGGGTGTGGGAATGGTGGCCATCTTGGATTTTTTGGCAGCAGTTCCCGCGCCATGGGGGAGAGTCTGCCTCCTTTGTCTCTGGCCCATTCCGACTTTGGGGTCGGTTGGGGGGGGGGGCCCTAGAGGGGGTGGAAATCATGACTAGGCCTGGTGCTGCTGCTAGTTCTGAGGGTGCTGGGGCTGTAAGGAGTTTTTCCCCAGAATTTGTTTTACTTCTGCACAAGGCCTTTTTGGCCAGCAAACAGCCTGGAGGCGGAGTTGACGTTAGTGCTGCGCGGACTCTGGGAAGTTCGCTGCCGGGCTCGGGACCCGCTTTGGGGTCAGGCCATCATTGCCCTCTGCTCAGAGGTTTCAAACACCTCCTGCACCAGGGCAGTCTGTCATAGGGGGCCTTGGTGACTCCGGTGATGCTCCCAAGGAGCCGGACCTGGGGGTGCTGGCGTCTGGGGATACTTTGCTGGGAGATGATCCTGGGGTCCCTAGCCTCGGGTCCAAGGATACTAAGGAAGTCCGCCTGTTCCGAAGGGAGGAACTGGAGGTGTTGCTGCCCTTAGCCTTTCAGGTGTTGGGCATTAAAATGCCAAAAGTAACCCAGATTTGGAAGAAGAGGATCCTGTCCTGGACAGGATAAGAGGTCCCCCGGCTTCCTTCCCGTACTATAAGGCGGTTAAGAAGTTGGTGGAAGCAGAGTGGGGGACGCTTGATGCTTCGCTGAAGGTGGGGAGGACCTTGGGGAAGCTCTATCCCCTTCCAGAGGAGGTCTTGTAGTGTTTTGTTCTTCCTAAGGTCGATGCAACAGTGTCCGCAGTGACTAAGTGGACCACCATTCCCATGGTGCGTTCTGCGGCATTGAAAGGTATGCAAGACCGCAAACTGGAGGTTCACCTCAAATGGATCTTTGAGGTCCCTGCACGGATTTGCGTGCAGCGATTTGCTCAAGCTTTATGCGGCGGGCTTGTCTCCATTGGGTGCAGCAGCTGCAGGACCTGCTCCCGAATTTGGGGGAGCAAGTGGATAGTGTTGAGCGAATAGAGGCGGCGGTTGCGTTTTGGGGCAGGTGCCCTCTATGATTTGGTGCTTACGTCCTCCAGAGCTATGGTTTCAGCTATTGTGGCCAGACGGTTGTTGTGGTTGCGTAATTTGTCAGCGGACGTCTCCTCTAAGATGCAGTTAGGCTCTTTGCCATACAAGGGGCGTCTGTTGTTTGGGGATGACTGAGCATCTGATTCAGTCGCTTGGGTAGAATAAGCCGCTACGGTTACTGGAGGACAGGCCTAAGGCAAAGAGGTTTTTTCAGACCCATTCATGTCTCCGTGCTGACAGGAGAAGTCGGCCGATGCGGGCTCCCTCTGCTCCTCAGAGGTCATTTTCCCCTAGGAGGTAGTCCTTTCGGGGGCCCAGTAGGCCGTTTCGGGGTGCTGCAGGAGGATCTGCAGCCAGTGGCAAGTCCTTGAAATGAGGCGAGGCCTGTCCATTCCGTCATTCCTATTATAGGAGGTTGCTTGATGCAGTTTTATGACGAGTGGGCCAACATCACGCAGGACCAGTGGGTTAGAATTTGCTCGGTCCGTTCGAGAACTATTTCTAATTTCACCTTGTGGACCAGGGCGCAAGCGGGAGGCGGTACAGGAGACCTTAGGCCACCTCCAGGAATTGGGGGCGGTCATTCCAGTGCCCTTGGCGGAGCTCCGAAAGGGACGCTACTCCATTTATTTTGTGGTTCCAAAGAAGGAGGGCACATTTCGGCCCATCCTCTATTTGAAGAGAGTGAATACTGCCTTCAAAGTCCCCCGCTTCCGGATGGAAACCTTGCGTTCGGTGATAGCTGCGGTTTGCAAGGGGGCGTTCCTGGCTTCTCTGGATCTTATTTATTTATTTATTTTGGATTCTTATATACCGACATTCTTGTATGATATACAAATCATATCGGTTTACAATACAACAGAACAATCGCGGCAGAGGCGTTACATTGAAACATAAAAAAAAACATAGCGTCTGACAACATATAATATAATACAATCGCTGCTAAGGCGTAACATGAACCTTAGTGTCTAAAAGAATATAAATATGCAAACATATGTACAAATGCTAATATAGCATAAGGGGGGGGGGTCCTAACAAACAGTGGCACTTTAAAGCTTTGACGAATAATAATCAACAATCGCATGATCCGTGTATTTTAACTTTCTTGCTTAAGTAGAGTGGTAAGGGATGCCTTGGCGTGAAGAAGACACCGGGTGCGGAAAGAGGGACAAGGGAGGTGAGAGAGGGGGTGAGAATAGGAAGGTGCTGTAGGGAAGGGCGAAAGAAGAGGATTGGGCTAAGAAAAGGGAGAAGGAGTGGGATCTTGTCTCCCAATGGTGATCTGTTAAGTCCTTTTAACCGGTGTCAGAGTGGTCTAGGGGATCCGGGAAGGCTTGTCTGAAAAGCCATGTTTTTAGGAGTTTCTTAAATGTTTGGTGGCACGGTTCTAGGCAGAGCTTCGGAGGCAGAGAGTTCCATAAGGTGGGCCCTGCTGTCGAAATTGAACGTTTTCTTAGAGTGGATTTGACCGGTGGGGCGTATAATGATCCTTTGTAAGCGTTTCTGATTGGTCTGTTGGATGTATGAGGACGAAGTTGAGAGCTGAGTTTGAGATGGGCGATGCCATGAATGTCCTTGTGGATCATCATTAAAGCTTTGAAGGTGATCCTAGATTTTATGGGAAGCCAGTGAAGGAAATGAAGGATGGGCGTGATATGGGCTCTTTTGTTTGAGTTAGTAAGTATCCTTGCCGCAGCGTTCTGGACCATCTGAAGTGGTTTGATAGTTATCGCTGGGAGACCTAGCAGGAGAGAATTGCAGTAATCTAACTTTGTGAGGATAATAGACTGAACTACTAAGCGGAAGTCTCTAAAATGTAGGAGAGGCTTCAGATTTTTGAGAACTTGAAGTTTAAAGAAACATTGTTTAGTTGTGTTGAGGACGAATGATTTTAAGTTGAAGCGATTGTCGATCCGAACCCCTAAGTTTCTGACTGAAGGGGAATGGTTGATGAAGGTTTTAGCGAATTGGGAGGCGCTTTGGGAGTTTAGGAGAACGTGGTTGTCGTCTGGCGAAATAATGAGGATCTCGGTCTTGTTGGGATTGAGGATGAGGTTAAGGCTGGCGAGCAGACTATTAATGGATTGTAGACAGCTGTTCCAGTGTGCCCAGGTTTTTTGTAAGGAATCAGTGATAGAAGAATCTGAACGTTGTCGGCGAAAATGTAGTATATTAATTTGAGGTTGGTAAGTAAATGGCAGAGTGGCAGTAGATAAATGTTAGAGTGTGGGGGAGAGGGATGATCCTTGCGGGACACCCAGGGTCGATTTGATTGGGTGTGATTCCTTGTTATTGATCCTGACCTTGTAGAATCTATTCTCTAAGAACAATTTGAACCAACTGTGGGCCTGTCCTTTGATGCCGATATCTGATAAGCGCTCCAGTAGGATGGTATGATTAACCATATCGAAGGCGGCCGATAAGTCGAGGAGTGCGAGATGGTAAGGTGGTTTACCTTCCAGATTGAGAAGGATGGTGTCCGATAACGAGGTTAATAGGGCTTCAGTATTTTGGGATTTTCTGAATCCGAACTGGAAAGGGGAGAGAATGTTGTTCTCCTCTAGGTACTCAGACAGTTGTTTATGGAAGCCTATCTGCACATTTTGATTCACTTGGAGTCCTAGTGTTTTCTTCGCTTCATGATCCTGGGACAACATTTTCAGTTCAGGGCACTTCCTTTTGGGCTGTCCACAGCCCCATGCACTTTCACCAAAGTGATGGTGATGGTAGTGGCGGCACTTCGGAAGGAAGGTCTCTTGGTGCATCCTTATCTAGACAACTGGCTGATCAGAGCGAAGTTGGCAGATCTATGTCTATGGTCGATTCGCAGGGTTTGCAATGTCCTCCACTCTCTCGCTGGGTTGTGAACGTGGCCAAGAGTCATTTGACCCTGCCATAGTCCCTAATCTACCTGGGAGCAAGGTTCAACACCTGGTTAGGCAAAGTGTTTCTGTCGGAAGAAAGGGTGCTACCTCTTCAGACGCGAGTTCGGTTGTTGCAAATATGAATTCCCAGAGTATGGGATTACTTGCAGGTCTTAGGGTCCATGACTTCAACCCTGGAGTTGGTTCCCTGGGCTTTTCTCCATATGACGCCATTGCAGAGGGCGCTTTTGGCGCGTTGGAAGCTGAGTTCGGAGGAGATTTACCTGCCCCTGCCCCTGGAGGGGGGAGGCCAGGGAGAGTCTATCTTGGTGGCTTCAATCGGCCAATCTTCTTCGCGGAATGGACCTCGAAGTCCCGGATTGGGTGGTGGTGACGACTGACGCCAGCCTTTCCGGCTGAGGGGCGATTTGTCAGCGCCATTCCATCCAGGGCATTTGGTCTATGAAAGAGTCTGCATGGTCTATCAACCAGTTGGAGACCAGGGCAGTGCGGCTTGCGTTGATGGAGCTCTTGCCACTAGTGAAAGGTCGCTTGGACCGGATTCTGTCAGACAATGCAACGGCAGTGGAATATATCAATCGGCAGGGCGGTACCAGGAGTCAGGCGGTAGGTCAGGATGCTCAGGTCTTGATGCGTTGGGCGGAGGTCCATCATAGCGGCGTCTCACATAGCCGGCGTCGAAAATGTCCAAGCAGATTTTCTCAGTTGCAGTCGCCTAGATCCAGGAGAGTGGGAGTTGGCGGAGACCACGATGCAGCTCATCCGAAGACGACAGGGGTCTCCTCACGTAGATTTGTTGGTGACTTGTCAGAATCCCAAAGGAAATGGAGAAATTACTTATTTATTTATTTAAAAGCTTTTCTATACCGGTATTCGTGGGTACATCACATCAGTTTACAAAGAACTAGACAGATGAACTCAGCATCCCGCTCTGGCTGCCCAAGAACAGTGCCAAGGATTTGCCCGTAGAGTGGATATCAATTCCAGGAGATTGCGATAAGCCATCATCCAGTCCCTAGATCAGGGCATCTATAATCTTACTGAGGCTTAGTGTTTGGTTGAGTACAGTTACAGTTATTTAATCATATTTTAAATCAAGTTTTTTCAGTAGTATGTCCACATGTTTATGTTGTAATAAACTTTTCTTGCCAGTTAAAAATTACAAGCAGTGTGGCCTGTTCTTCCCCTCTTCTCCGGAAGCATTATATACCTTCCCTCCGATGCCCCCTGCAAGTAGAAGGGACTAGGTGTGTCCACCTTGGTTTTCACGTGAACAGCAATTTTCTTTAAACCAGCAATTTTTGAGTGCCAGTATTAGCATTGGTTTTCTGTATATAGCACAAAGAAAAAATTATATGAGCAACCATGTAAAACCGGTGAGCGACGCTCCGAAATGTATGAGCACGCGCTCAGCTTAGAGGGAACTGTGCTTCCCTCCGCAGAAGCAGTTTTACTCTCCACTTCTATGGTCCTGGGCAGCGCAGAGCTGCTGCGCTCAGCGGTGGGAGGCTATGTCTTGGCTTCCGCGAACCTGATTCTGGTGTCTTGCATACGCCTGCCTGCAGAGGCTGCATCTGACTGCTAAAGGAAGCAAGAGTGGCTTCTGTAGCAGCACTCGCCTGCTAAAACAGAGTCCCAGAGACTTTCAGGAACTGTCTGCGCCCTGTGACTGAGCTCGATTGCTGGTTAGGTTGGTCTCTGCCTAGCCGGAGAACAGATCTGTGTCGGCACAGGCACTGAAGGGACCTCGTGCCTTTCTGGACGGACCTGCTGATCTTCGACTGCGAGATAGTCCCAAAGACGCCAGATACAGCCAAGGGGATCTTTGTGGCACATAAAGGGGTGAATCTCGGCATAGTAAATCCACAATGCACAAAATGGAGGTGGTAAAATGTTTGTTTAAAAGGAAGTTTGGTTGTTAGTATAAGGCGGAGGGAGTTCCTTATTTGGCAGCCGTGAATGTCCGCAGCCCGGCCCAGGCTGCTGCAGAACTGCCGCCAGGCACAGAAAGGCTTGTAGAGCGTGTGCTGCCTGTCCCTTGGTGCAAGCCCGTGTGCATGAGTTGCAGCTGGAATGAGCCTTGCATGCCTTTCTCTGTCATTTTGTCAGTTTCTCATGTCTTCTTCTTTCTTCCTGTTCAGTTAATGTGTACAACGGAGGACTTGAAAGAGATGGGAATACCCCTTGGACCACGAAAGAAAATTGCCAAGTTTGTTAAAGAGAGAGCAGCCAAGCAGGTAAGTGCAGGGCGCTGTCAGTTTCTCTCACCTCGTTGATCTCCCTTTCTGTGCAGAACGTGGCTTTGGATCCCCATGGTTTTTCCCTTCTCAGACTCTTGATTGTAAAGAATTGTGCACAAGAACCAAATGTAAAAATGGGGGTCTTAGCTTTTCTGTTTAATGTTTGCTTTTTGTTTCCTGACCCAAACCCCTGACGTCTGTGATTCTTGCTGTGCCCTTGCCTGCAGAGATCACAAAAACACTGTGGGTTTTAATTAGAGAAAAGTGAGATGGAGGAGCGGTGCTTCCTCTTCATCCTGTCAGACCAGTCCGGACCAGTGGGTTATGCTCGCAGGCCTGGGTGCTGCCTCTAGCTTCCTGTGCTGAGGACAGCTTCATGCTCCCTCCCTCACTGGAGCACCACTGGAGGCCGGATGGCTACTTGGTCGCCTCTCTCTCTCTCCTCCCTCCCCATCTTTTGCTCTCCTCTCCTTGAGTGTTCAGAGCCAATTCAGGTCCAGAGCCTTGTGCTTCCTCCTTTAGTGATGAACTCTTTAAGTGCCTCCTTGAGAGAAATGTGGGGGTGACCTGCACGGCAGAAGCTTGCTGGCCAGCCTGGACGGGCCTTTTCTCTCCTTCCTGCCTTCCTTGCTCTCAGGATATGTTTGCTGCTTCCCTTTTAAAGTCTCGAACCTGTTTCTGGCTGCAGCAGTGAAGTTTAAAAGCAGAAAACAAGAAAGGGGGAGTGCTGACTGCTCAGCAGCACCGGAGAGCCAAGGCTGCCCTCTGACGGGTTGCGGGCAGTGCTTGAAGGGAGATGATGGTGCAGGGGCAGGCAGAGCCCGCGCTCCGCTCGGCACGCAGTCTTCCCAGCCTTTCAGCGGGGGTTCCCTGACCGGCAGCACTGTTTGGGTAAAGGTTGGGCGGCACTGCTGGTCATTTTGAAATCGTGCAAGCCTGGCACACGGTAGGAACATCTGACGGCCCTCTGAGAAGATTATAACAGTCTGGATGGATTGTACAAATGAGTAGAGAAGAGAGTCCATTGCAAGCAGTTTATGAACTATCTTTAAAGCTTTCTAAGTGACTCACGAGTGAATAGATAGCCTGTGAGATCCTTGAGGACTGCAGAAATATGATCTCTCCTTGAGTGGCCTGAAATAAGCCTTCTGCAGAACCTGTAATGCTCTTAATGCTGATATACAATGAACTACAATAAAATCAAAGCAGGAACAGAACGAAAATTAGCTGGAAATAAGTCATTTTAAGCCCCATAACTTAAAAAGATTCTGATCAAATTACTGACTTCATTTGGTGGTTAAATGTCAAACCAGCATCAATAAGCACATCTAGGCTTACCACAATCGGATTGAAGAATGTAATACCAGGTAAAATATTTATAATATCCGGAATTGATTACTGCAATTTGATTCGCGCTGGTCTTCCACACTCACAGCTTCGGTAGCTGCAGTTCCCTGTGCATACCCAGATCAGTCCAGACTCTGGGCTTTTGCATCCCTGCCAGCAGAGGGAGGCAGAGAAAGTTTCACTGACCCTGTACTTAACCTGGTGCGCCACCTGCAGTCCCTCAGTATTTCTCTGTCTCCAGCAGATGGTAGACTTTTTTTCTACTAATGTTGTTCTCTTGATGCAGAAAGCTTATTTGGCAAAAACCGGCAGCTGCAGAGCATGGGGCCAGGTTGGGTGGAAAGTCCAGGTCCTGGTCTGTGGGAAAGGGGCGAACCCTGGAATACGCAGGAGGGCTCGGATGAATCTGAAGACCCTAATGCAGCACCAGGGCTGTTCCCTGGGGTAGTGCCTTTGCCAGATGGCTCGGCAGATACGGGAGCCATGGATCAAGATCCTGAGGAGGTGCTTGTAGCAGAAGGGTCGTGAAGCTTTTCTGCAGGGATGAACTTTGGTCTTTGATGCCGATGGTGATCCAGGAGCTGGGAATCAAGGTGTCGCAGGAGGAATCTGACTTGGAGGGTGCGGATCCCGTCCTGGGTGGGTTGCGTGGCCCAGCAAAGGATTTTCCTTTCTATAACTCTGTGAAGAAGCTAGTGAATAGAGAGTGGAATACTCCAGAATCCGGCTTTATCCTTTACAGAGGAGACCTTGGAGCTCCTAGCTTTTCCCAAGGACGATGCTTCAGTTTCAGAGGTCACCAAGAAGACAACCATTCCGGTAGCTGGTTCGGCAGCTCTGAGGGATGTGCAGGATTGTAAGCTGGAGCTTCATCTCAAAATGATTTTGAGGTTTTGGCCTTGGCGATTAGAGCAGCGGTGTGTAGCAGCCTTATGCAGAGGACCTGTTTGTGCTGGCTTCAGTTGTTACTGGAGACGCAGGCTATGCCAGGAGCAGCGGCGGAGAGGGCTGAGCGCACGGAGGCCACAGTGGCTTACGGCGCAGATGCCTTTTATGATCTTCTAAGAACCTTCTCCAGGATTGTGATATCTGCAGTGTCGGCTAGAAGGTTGCTGTGGTTGAGAAATTGGTCTGTGGATGAGAACTCCAAAGCTCATTTAGAGGCTTTGCCTTTCAAGGGCAAGCTCTTATTTGGCGAGGACCTAGAATAAATTATGAAGCACCGGGAGAGTCCAAGGTGGTGCATAAGCTGCCAGAGGTGAATGCTGTCAGCTCTACTCTTATTATCTATTCTGGACACCATTTGGCATGGTTTTGACAGCGGCCAAGATTATCTTTTGATTTTTGCTTGATGTCTCCGCCGCCTTAAAACATAGATCACAATATACTGATTGGTCGACTGAAAGATTGTGGCATATCTGGACTGGTTCTCTCATATCTGAGTGAAAGATCATTCCAGGTTTGTGTTAAGAACACTCATCTGCCTGGAGAGATATGAAGCATCTACATTATCTGCAATGTTGTATAATCTTTATCTTATCCCATTGTATACATTGCTTGCTGGATTGGAGCTTAATTTTTCCATCTATGCCAATGATACCCAATTTTTTATCCCAATAAAAAATTCTTTAGCTGATACATTGTTTATCTTAAAATATTTTGTGGTCACCTGCTGTCCCGGTCCTGATCTTCGCCGTGAATGGGATGGACTCCGCTCACAGCCAGCTGATCTGAGGGCCTGATCTTCGCTGTGAGCGGGATGGACTCCGCTTGCTCATGGCCCACAGGGCCTTTCTCTTAAATTCTGCGCGGGCGGGGAATTCTGCGCAAATGCTGCAGTAATGCAGAGCTCCCCCAGGACTAAAGAATGTACCAGAGAATACAAGGTGTGAATTTGGTAAATATACCATATCCATTTCAAAGACAGCTCAAGACCTGGGGGTATTCTAGAAACTAATCTTTCAATGAAGGCCCACATTAAACATAGAATTCATACCGGATATATGAAACTTCACATGTTAAAAGACATTTTTAAAACCTTTGAGCATGGAAGACTTCAGAACAGTCTTGCAATCTCTGATCTTTGCCGGGATAGATTATTGCCGTTCCCTATTGTTGGGTGTTCTGACCCCTACCCTGCGTTCCCTCCAGTTACTGCAGAATTCTGGGGCCAGATTGTTTTCCTATAACTCCGGTACTTGCCGCCCTTAATTCTAGTTCCTAAATTGATAAGTACTACTAACGCTCCGTGAGCAGGTTCTACATTATGTGACTATTCTCCTTCAAGAACGCTGAAGTCACAAACTATAAGGGTCTGTTGGAAGTTCCAGCAGTTCAGCCAGCACACGCTGGCGAAGTGAGAGAGAGCTTTTTCTGTCGCTGGTCCTTGCCTGAACATCTTAGAATACAGAGTGATGTAAACATTTTAAAAAAGGTATAAAGACCCGGTTATATGCCAAAGAATTTGCAGTAGATAGTACAGCTCCATTAGTGAAGAATGGCATACATATGTTGTCATAGCAAATGTTTCTCTATTTTTGATGATACGTTTTCTGTTTTTTTATTTTACTTCTTATGTGTAGACACAATCATTTTTAATGTGTATGTATATTTGTAAACCACTACGATGTAATGAGCAGCAGTGTAAAAGAATTTAAAAATAAAAATAATCAAGGTTACTTAGGGAATGGCCTCTGCTATTAATTGCATCAGTAGCATGGGCTCTTCTTAGTGTTTGGGTAATTGCCAGGTTCTTGTGGCCTGGTTTTGGCCTCTGTTGGAGGCAGGATGCTGGGCTTGATGGACCCTCGGTCTGACCCAGTATGGCATATTCTTATGTTCCAAATTTTAAAACAAAGGAAAAAAGGGGATGGAGAGACATAGAAAGCTGTCCTGATGAACCAGCTCCCTCTGTACAAATGCAGGAGAAGGGAGGTGTGGAGTGGGCCACAGGCTCAGTTAGTTAGTTTGGCCTCCACATGTGGCTGCCAGAGCTCCTTCATTGCGAGTAAGTCTCACTCAGTACTTGGAGCCTAGGGATAGGGCAGAGCTGGAAGGACTCAAAGGAGAGGAGGCTTAGCACAGGGAAGATGAGGAGGTGCTGTGCACAATGTTTTGCTGCCCAAAGCTCATCGCTGTGCCCTGCGTGCCGCCATTCTCGGCTCATGCTGTAGCTAGGAAGGTGAGGCATGCATCAGTACACATCTCCTCAGAAAGAAGCTCCTATACATTTAAGGACAGCTGCTGAGATCCGGGTATCAGGCAGTGGCACACCGGATCAGGTCTGAAGCCACGCCAATCTGCCATGGAATACTGGTCGGGAAACACTGTCATGAATTAAGTGCTGGGAGAGGTAATGTGGTATTTTAGGGTTTCGCTCTATAACTGTTGTCTGGTATCAACACACAGGCCTGGAGCCGGCCCATGAGAACAGTCCTGTACACATTACCTCTATAAACAGTTATTAGCCAGGTAGACTTGGGAAAGCCCGTGCTTACCCCTGGCAGTGAGATACAAGAAACAGATCAAATATTGGGGATCTGATGGATACTTGCGACCTGGAGTGGCTACTGTCGGAGACAGGATGCTGGGCCTTGATTGGACCTGGATCTGACTCGGCATGGCACTTCTTATGTCATTAAGTCTACATATTTACCATAGACTAGACGCCATGCAAACAGCCAGCAAGACAGAGCACCTTGCTTCTCTTCTGGCGGAAAGATTTTTTGTACGTTGTACTTTCGCATTCTTGATGGACCCCATAAGATGCATCTTTGCTAAGATATATTACCGGACTCCTGGCAGATGATGCTTTTTTAGAAATGTTATCATGAGGAGAAGGGGGAGGGAGTAGAGTGCTCTGGCCCCACTAGCTCAGGAGGGCACTGGAAGCTCCCTGGCCTCTGCTGAAATCTACCAAGCGAGGGAACCACCCCCCCCCCCCCCCCCCACATCTGATCAAGGAATCTTCATTCTGCGATGGGGGAGAGCCTCTGTTTCCTAAGCATATCTTCAGCGAGGGACACTGTCAGGCTGACCTCAGCAAACCTACTCATCTCTCTCTCCATTGCTGCTCAGTGAGCATAACCCGTTTCTCTGGCCTGGTCTGGCTGGATTAAGAGGAATTCTGTTTTTAAAAATAGCTCCTAGCATTTTGCCCAGCACTGACGTCAGGCCCACTGGTCTGCAGTTTCCAGGATCACCCCTAAAGCCCTTTTTAAAAACTGGCGTCACGTTGGCCACACGTTTAGGTTGCAGAATAAAAGCATTTTGAGCTTAAGCAAAGCCAGCGTTAGGCTATGCTACAGTTCACATTTGCAGGGCAGAAAGGAGAAGGAATGTAAATGATAAAACAAATAATCCGTCGTCCCATGGCCTTCCTGTCCACATGGCTGATCAGTGGTTGCATTTGGAGATTTGTGCACTGCTCCCTGTTTGACTTTGTGGATGGGGGAATACTGGAGGAGCAGGGGTTTTTAGGGACTATTGATGCCCTTTGACTTTTAAAGGAAAGCTCTGACACGCTATAGCTATCAGCCTAATCGCATGTGACTGGCATGGTAAAGCATTGCTGTTTCCACAGGAGCAGAGAAAAGCTGCTAGGGAGAGGAAAGCAGCAGAGGATGCCCTGCAGAAGGCTCGCGAAGAAGCAGCGCACAGAAATGCAGAGCAGGCAGCTCACACTGGCCCCTCTGGCCAGCAGCTCGGACGGAAGCTGCCCGGTGGTGCCTCAGTGCAAGTGGGCTATGAGTACTTTGAATTTGGCACGGGACAGGTGAGGTTCACTTGGCAGGTGGGAGCGCTGGTCTGGTCTGGAACTAAACGGCAAAGAAGCCTCAGCCATGCTCTGCCTTCCCTGATGCTAATAGAGCGCCTGCACTCTGAACATGCATGATTAGGGTATAGAATGGGGGTCAAGATGTTAACACTCATCGAAGTGAAGCCACCTCTCCCCCGGGGTCACTCTGGGTACATCAAAACTTTTCGAAAACCCCGGTAATTCATGGAATACTCCCTTAAAGACGCACATTTTTTGATAGCTTCTTAATTTTATTAAAGATATCTGCACAAATTCACAGGTCATATTCCAATTCAGATTTAGAGTAAAGTAGAAATCCCGACCCTATCTGCAGTACTTTTTTAAAATTAGTTTCCTCCTCTTGGTTAATAGTTTTTATTTATGTATTTATTGGTTTTATATACCGTCATTCAGTATTCTGTCACAACAGTTTACATAATCATAAAATAATAAAACAAATAATTACATACAATAATAACATAAATAGTAGATACAACAATAAAATAGTAATAAAAGTGATAAAAGAAAATATAAAAGATAAAAAAATAAATAAAGCAAATGCCTTAAAGCTTTAATTAAATCTTAGATAATGATGTTATGCTTCCTGAAATACTTTCTTAAAACAGCCATATTAAAATAAATAAATACATAAATAAAAAACCAGCCATATGTAAGTGCTTCTTATTCTGTTTCTTGAAATGCCTTCATGAAGAGCCAAGTTTTTTAGATCTTTCTTGAAGGTTTGTAAATTATTTTGTAACCGTAATTCTACTGGCAAAGAGTTCCTTAACTTGGGTCCTGCTATCGATATAGCCCGTGATCTGACCTCACTTATTAAATGAGCAGTGCGAATTGAAGGAATGGTCGATAGCCCTTTATTTGAGGACCTTAAATTACGTTGAGGTGTGTATTGCCCCATTTAACCATTCCGTTTGCTCTGCCTTTATTACTTTATGTAACAAAGTACTTTGTAGTTAATGCGATATTTAGTAGAGATATTAAAATGGGAGTTATGTGGTCAAACTTTCTAGCTCCTGTCTATGTTCTGGCGACTGCATTTTGTAAATTCTGTAAAGGCCGCAGAGTATTATTAGGGAGTCCAAGCAATAAGGAGTTACAATAATCAATATTCGAGAATATTAGTAGTTGAGTACAGTGTTAAAATCGGGCTGGGTTAGTCGAATTTTTGTGCTAATGTTTTGGGTTTTTTTTTATTTAGGTCCCTGTCAGTAAATATACCCAAGTCTCGTGCTTAAGCAGTCAATTCAATTTCTGTTTAGGATCTTCAGTTTTTAGAACAGGATAATTAGTGCACGTTAATTTCCGGTTCAATAATACGATTTCAGTTTTCTTAATATTAAAAACCGGTTTCATATGTGTTAGAAGTTGTTTAATGATAGAAATAGTCATTGAGACTGTTTTCAATGTAATTTCAGTTGGATCTTTAATGGGAATTAAATTGAGGACAGCACAAGCTGCCCCCATGCAGGGTCATAATCCACCTCTTGCCACTGGGTTTTGTATTTGTTTTCTACCCAGCGGTTCTCCCCTGCTCCTCTGGGCATCAGGCACCAGGAGCCTTCGTTTGTGGCTAGCCGGGGATTTTTTCACCTGCTTCGTAGCCCCTCCCAGCTCTTCTAGGCCAGTAATCGTAGCCAGGCATCAGGACTCTTACCAGAATCCTGTAATTGCAGACCCTAAATCGCTTTAGTGTGATTGCAGTGAAGCCCTATAACTGTCACTCAGTGTAGGTTGCCCCAGAAGTGCAATGCAGTGCATGATTGCTTCAGGCTTCTAGGAAACTTGATACTAGGGCATGGAAGGGGGTTGGGGTGTGGGCTTATGTACAGAACTTGTACAAGATGCAAAGCTGAAGCTGCCGAGGCCTGGAAGGGCCTAATGGAGGAGGAGGTGGCGGCCATCACTGGGGTAGGTTTTGGGCGTGATTGAGCCAGATATGGAGAGCAGTGATAGAAAAAGGGCTGAGAGGTTGATGCCGAGAAGAGCAGTGGATTTGTTTGAGCATATGTTGAATATTCCTGTGGATGTTCGGCTTGCACCACAGAGACACTGTCTCTCTGAGCAGGATTGACTTTACTTCTCTGGGGATCTGTGCACTAGGGATAGGTGATTGGGAGGGGGGTGGTTGCAGGTGGGAGGTGAGTGAGGTCCCTCTCTGGCTATCTCTGCATTGGGGACAAGTGATTGGTGGGTGTTGTAGGTGGGAGGTGAGTGAGGTCCCTCTGTGGATATCCCTGCACTAGGGATAGGGTGATTGGGGTGGGGGGAGGGGTATTGCAGGTGGGAGGTGAGTGAGGTCCCTCTCTGGCTATTTCTGCACTGGGGATAGGGTGATTGGGGGGGGGGGGGGAGTATTGCAGGTGGGAGGAGAGTGAGGTCCCTCTCTGGCTGTCTCTGCACTGGGGATAGGGTGATTGGGGGGGGGGGGAGTATTGCAGGTGGGAGGAGAGTGAGGTCCCTCTCTGGCTGTCTCTGCACTGGGGATAGGGTGATAGGGGGGGGGGGGGAGTATTGCAGGTGGGAGAGGAGAGTGAGGTACCTCTCTGGATATCTCTGCCCTGGGGATAGATGACTGGGGAGTGAGTGAAGTATCTCTGTCTGGATATTAATGCAGTGGGGATTGGTGACTTGGAGGATGAGTGAAGTGCCTCTCTCTGGGTACCTCTGCATTGGAAATAAGTGACTGGGGAGTGAGTGAGAATAGGGAGTCATTCAGATGGGAGGGGAGTGAAATATCTCTCTGGATATTGCTGGGGTGGGGGGCGAGGGTGATCCAGGTAGGAGAACTTTTGGAGCACCCTCTTCCTTATTTTTGTGCTGTGAATCAGTGGTTGTCCGAAGAATGCCTGCCTGTTCCTCTCGTTTTACTGTATGTTTTATAGGTGTCTGTGGTTTATCACGCCTTGGACTTTGAGCCAGAAATTTTCTTTGCTATGGGCTCTCCAGTTGGCATGTTCCTCACCGTGCGTGGCCTAGACAAGATTGATGAGGACTTCCGTCTTCCAACTTGCCAAGGATTCTTCAACATTTACCATCCGGTCAGTAAAACCCATTCCTCAGATGCGTGCTGAAGTGTTTGCAGAGTGCTAGAGCTGATCGCTGCTCAGGAGCTTGGGTTCTGCCTGTGATGGGAAGTCTTAGGAGACTCTCTAGAGACCACCAAATACATTCAGTGAAATTTTGTTTAGCCATTTCAATATGAGAGGTTGAAAAGTATATTTCCTAGTGTGTAGCCAAATGGACTCAGGACCAGTGGGTTATGTGCTCTTCTGCTAGCAGATGGGAGACAGTCAGATTTCAAAGCTGACGTCACCCTAGATATACCCCTGCAGTAACCTCAGCTCTTCAGTATCTTTCCATCTCCCTAACAGATGTGGACACTATTCCCTCGCTAGCACGGTGCTAGCGGGATTACAAAAAAAAAAGAAGCATTTTATCTTTAAGAGTTAGCCCCGCTCTCCTGTGATGATACCTAAGGGTCCCTCCCCCAGTCGAGAATTCCTGAGGTGATTTCTGATCCCTCAGAGGTGCCTTGGTCCAGTAGCCGGCTCCAGGCATGGACTTAGCCACTGAAAGGCAGTGGGTGCAAAGCCGAGTACGACGGTGAACGCCAAAGTCCTCTCCCCCCGCAGCTGGAGACCGTCTCTGCACTCGGCCGTAAGCGCTGAGACCAGGTAAGTTTAGAAAATCTTCAATCCAGAGAAGAAGAAGGGCTCCGGCGAGTCTTCTCCGGTCTCCTTGCTCGGCACGCTGTACTGACTCCATTCTCGATCCCAGTGAGGTAATAAGGGGGGGTTCCGAACAGGTTGAGCAGCCTTCAATGGGCTAGGCCCCGTTTTCAGCTCAGTGAGTCAGCCACGTGGCGACTCACTACGGCATCATCTTGTGTGCGGTGGGCTGCGGTGCCATCTTCCCCCCCCTTCGGCCGTCGGAACGCACGCAGGCCGGCCTCATGGGCGCACAATGTGCACTTTTACAAGCGCATAGCAGCGCACACGCATATCCAGGCACGTTACCTGTGCGTGCCGGACACCAAACGCACATACGATGGCCCCGGCAACAAAGAAGCTCAGATGACGCTCCCTTTGCGCGGCTTGTCACATCAGAGAAGCACAGCCCGACCTGGAGTCCTGCCTGTGTCAACACTGTGAGGAAGCCCAGGGAGGACTAGATTCTCAAGTTTTCCAAGTCTGGTCCATCCCAGACGGAGGACGGGCTATCCAACAGCTCCCCAGAACTGAGCAATTCAGATATGGCGAGAGGGCACTTCAGTAATCCCTACTCCGGTTCCCCAAGGAATAAACATGGACCCAGGGGCCTTCTCTTGGTTGGAATTTTTCCAGGGACTACAAGCCTTTTGTTCAGGTGCACTCAGCCCCGGCCACAACCTGGGTGGAACCCCAGCCGGGGGCACCTGATCCCCCCCCCCGGCCCTGTCCAGGGGCCTCGAAACATGCCTTATCTCACCAAGAGTATCCTTGACAGGGATCCAGATGCCACAGATGATGATGAGAGCTTACTAGAGGAAGAGGAAATCCCTTCAGGCCTGGAACCATACAGAACCATGCTTTGCTTCTTTCACGATGAGCCAGCCCTTGTCTCCCAGACTCTGAAGACTGGGGATTCCAGGCCCGGACCCTATGGTGGAACCAAAGAACCACCACATCCTGGTGTCCCTTCGTAAGGCCTCTTGCTATTTGCCAATGCTGGAAGCCATCCTGGAACTGACTGACCTAGAATGGGATGCCCCGGAGGCGAACTTTAAAGGAGGGCGGGCCTTGCAAGCCTTGTACCCTCTGGAACCCGTGACCAAGGAATGCCTGCTTTCCCGAAAGTGGATGCCATGGTCTGTGCCGTCTCAAAGCGAACAACCATTCCCATTGAGGGAGGAGCAGCATTGAAGGATGCTCAAGATAGTAGACAATTGGGATCCATCCTTAAGCAAGCCTTCAACGCGACAGCAATGACACTACAAATCGCTTCCTGCTATGCTCTGGTGGCTCGCTCCTGCTTGCTTCTCTCTCTCGAGACAAATAGTTCCGGAGCATATGCTGGAGAGGCGATTGAGTCTGCCACTGCCTTCCTGGCAGATGCAAGCTCAAACCTAGTGCATACCTCAGCCAGAGGAGTGGCCTCTGTAGTGGCGGCCAGAAGGCAATTATGGTTGCGCAACTGGTCAACGGACGCAACCTCAAAGGTGAACCTCACAAGAATGCACTTTAAGGGATCTCTTTTATTTGGAAGCAAAGTAGAGAAACTAGCCAGTAAGTGGGGCGAATCTCCAGTACCTCGTCTACCGGAAGACAGAGGAAAAGCGATCCCAGCATCCCTCTCCCAGGAGAGCCTGGGGTAGAGGCTCCCAACGCTTCCGGCCCTACAGAAACCTGTCCTTTCAGATAGCACAACCTTCTGGGAGGTCTCAGTCCTTTCGGAATCGACAACCCAAAAGAGGAACAGGTCCGGGTGCAGGCTCAACCCGAACTTCCCAATGAGAATGGGCAGACACATCCACAGGAAGAGGAAATAGGGGGTCGACTCTCCCTCTTCTACCAACGATGGGTCGAGATCACGTCGGACAAATGGGTACTAAACATACGAGAAGGCTACACTCTGGAGTTTCACAGCGTCCCTCGAGACAAGTTTGATATCACCCTGCCACTCCCACCTCAAGAGACTGGCAGTGGAAACCACACTGACAAGACTACTCAGTCTCAAGGCTATAACGCCGGTGCCTATACCCCAGCTAAATACGGGGCGTTATACCATCTATTTTATCGTGCCCAAGAAAGAGGGCTCATTCCGACCCATCCTGGACCTAAAGAACGTCAACTGTCATCTATGGATGCTACATTTCCGCATGGAAACTATCCTTTCCATAATAATGGCAGTGTAACCAGGAGAGTTCCTAACCTCCCTGGACCTCTCCGAAGCCTACCTTCACATTCCAGTCCATCAAGACCACCAGCATTTTCTACGTTTTGCGGTACTGGGTCTCCAATACTAATTCCGGTCGCTACCCTTTGGCCTGGCAACCGCCCCCAGAACATTCTCCAAAATTATGGTGGTAGTGGCGGCAGCACTGAGAAAAGAAGGGATCCTGGTACACCCCTACTTGGACGACTGGCTGATCCGGGTGAAGTCACCAGAAGAGAGCCTTCAGGTGACCGATAGAGTCAGGACCCTCCTTCAGGAACTCGGCTGGGTCGTGAACATGGACAAGAGCAGTCTACAGCCCTCTCAGCCCTTAGAGTACCTGGGAGCCCAGTTCGACATTAAGCAGAACAAGGTCTCTCTCTCCCCCCCCCCTGCCCCCCCCCCCCCCCCCCCACCCCAGGAGGAGGAAACTGATGGAACAAGTACACCGATTGATGACCAGGACGCACCGCAAGGTATGGGACTACCTTCAGGTCCTAGGCCTCATGGCATCAACTCTGGAAGTAGTACCGTGGGCAAGGGCTCACATGCGGCCACTCCAATTCTCCTTACTGTCCCGCTGGAACCCACTGTCCCAAGATTACTCAATTCATCTCCACCTACCGATGGAGGTATGCTCTTTGCTCCAGTGGTGGCCGCAGGAAAACCACCTAAGCAGAGGCGTAAGCCTATCCCCACCAAACTGGATCATACTCACTATAGCCGCAAGCATCCAAAGGTGGGGAGCTCACTGCCAGGAACTGACGGCCCAGGGACAATTGACCAAGGAAGAGGTGAAATAGAATATAAACCGCCTGGAAGCTCGAGTGGTCAGACTAACGTGCTTGCAGTTCAGCTACAGGCTCCAAGGGCAAGCGATTTGAGTGATGTCTGACAATGCAACAACAGTTGCCTACATCAACTGCCAGGGAGGAATCAGAAGCCAGTAGGTGCTCTAGAGATAGACCACCTCATGGAATGGGCAGAGGTAAACCTACAAGGGATCTCTGCTCCCACATTGCAGGCAAAGACAACGTCTCAGTGGACTTCCTTAGCAGGGAAAGTTTGAACCTGGGGGAGTGGGCAATGTCGACCTGAGGTTTCCAGCTGATAGTAAATCGCTGGGGCCTCCTGGCCATGGACCTACCTGTCACATCTCGTGATGCCAAAGTCCTCCGGTTCTTCAGCTGCAGATGAGAGCAGCACTCCCAAGGGATCGATGCCCTTGCCCAGAGCTGGCCAGAGGAGGACTTACTTGTATGCCTTCCCTCCATGGCCTCTACTGGGCAAGGTCATCCGCAAGATAGAACACCACAGAGGGCTAGTCCTACTAGTGGCTCCGGATTGGTGGTACGCGGACATGCAAAGACTCCATGCGGGGAGTCTTTGCACACACACACACACAGGGACCTTCTCCAGTAGGGCCCGATCCTTCACGAAGATCAGTCTCGATTCTCTTACGGTCTGGCCCTTGATAGGACTCACCTGAAGAAGCATGGTTACTCGAAGGCTGTGATAGCCACCTTGCTTCGCGCACGGAAGTTCTCAACGTCCCTGGCATACATATGGATCTGGAGAATATTCGAAGCCTGGTGAGAGGACCGCGGGGTGCCCTCACGAACGGTCACTCAACTCCCTTAAGGTTCAGATAGCAGCTCTCTCCTGCTTCAGGACCGAAGTAAACAGAAACCGCCTGTCTGCACACACAGACTTCGTCCGTTTCCTAAAAGGGGTTAAGCAACTCCGACCACCCCTAAAGTGACCGGTCCCACTATGGAATCTCAACCTGGTATTGGACTTTCTAACAGGGCCTTCCTTCAGGCCAATGCGCAGTCTGTCACTACGCCTTTTAACGCTAAAGACTGTCTTCTTGGTGGCAATATGCTTGGCCCGTAGCATCTTGGAATTACAGGCACTATCTTGTCAGGATCCATTCCTCCGCTTTATTCCAAGAACAATACAGCTTTGCACCGTCCCCTCCTTCCTACTGAAAGTGGCCTTGGGGTTTCACTTGAATCAATCCATCTCTCTACCATACCTAGATCAATCAGAACCGGTGCGCAAAACGGATCACTTGTTTGTTCTTCACAGTGGGAAGAAACAAGGCGAAGCGGCCTCACGAACAACTATAGCTCGCTGGATCAAGGAAGTAATCAAGGCAGCTTATACAAAGGCAGGGAAGCCCTTACCCCTGCAGGTTAAGACTCATTCTACTAGGGCCCAGACAGTAGTTTGGCCTCTGCCCAGGATACGGTCGCCAGCCAACGTCTGTTGAGCGGCAACGTGGTCTTCCCTACACACCTTCTCCAGGTTCTACCACCTGGATGTCCAGGCTCGAGAAGACGCAGCCTTCACAAGGGCAGTGCTAAGTGGGCCACACCAGCCTCCCACCCTGTCCAGGAGTAGCTTTTGTACATCCCACTGGTCCTGAGTCCATCTGTCTACATTAAGGAAAACAAAATTATCAGGTAAGTAATTTCTCCATTTTCTTAGTGTGCAGTCAGATGAATCCAGAACAAGTGGTTTATGGACTCCTACCAGCAAATGGAGACAGAGAAAGCTGACATGTCAGTACATATACCCCTACAATGACCTCAGCCTGCCAGTATTCTCTGTCTCCAGCAGATGGTGGACGTGCATCTCCTCACAGGGGATTGCTTCATTTTTAAGAAAGAGAATTAAGGAAAGAAAATTACCGCCCCACTTTCCTGCGGTGATACCAAATGGTCCCTCCCCCAGTTGAGATTTCCTGAGGTGATTTCCGTGGGCCCTCAGAGGCGTGCCTTGGGCTGGTAGCTGGTTTTTCCGGCGAGGACTTAGCTGCTTGAGCAGTTGAAAGGCAGCAGATGCTGGAAGCCGAGCATGGCAGTGACGGCAAATGCCCTCTCTCCCCGCAGCCAGAGACTGTCTCTGTGCTCAGCCAGGTAAGGCTGAGCTCTGGTAAGTTATTAAAAAAAACAAACCAGAGACTTAGCTGGAGGTTTTACTTGCAGGGCTTCCTCCGCTCTCTGTGCTCAGCGTGCCGTTCCAACATTTGTCCTGCTCCGTGGGAGGTCGAGGGACGTGGGCAGCCTCTCTAGGCTAGGCCCTGCTCTGAGGCTTTCGCTGCGCGCCTTGTGGTAGGCTGCAGCAGCTTTTCACGTGCTTTATTAGGCTGCCCTTTACAGGCTTGTCGGTTTGGCATGTGCATCTCGCTGTGCATCCAGTTTGTGCGCTGTTTTTGGGCGCGCAATAAAGCCTTATATTCTGAGTGCCCACGTTCAGCGCTGCCTAGTGGCCGCGCACTTATGTCAGCACACATCGGCGCTTAGGTTTTTTGTGCATTTTACTTTTGGCCGCCTAGGTGAGTGCACATAAATATTGGACACACACAACTTTTTTGGGCGCCTAGTTGAGCACCTAACTATGTATATATAGATACACACAGCTTGACGCACGCCTCCGGCCACCACTCAGCGTGTGGTCGGCCACGCACTTTGGCCAAAGAGGTGGCTTTGGTTGTGACGGCCAGGCATCAGTTATAGTTGAGAAATTGGTCGGCCAATGCGACCTTCAAGGCTAATCTCACCAAGTTACCTTTTAACAGCTCATTCTTGTTTGGCAACGAGTTGGAGAAAATGGCCAGTAAGTGGAACAACTCTCCAGTTCCTCATTTACTGGAGGATAAGAGTCTGGCACAGTGCTTCCTCGTCATGAGAGGTCGTGCTAGAGGTTCCAGGCGTTTTCGACCCTATAGAGGAGTGACCTTTCAGAGGACTTGGCCCTTTTGGTAGGTCTCAGTCCTTTTGTTGCCGACAACCCTCCCAATGAAGGCTTGCTGACCCACCCCCAGGAACAGGAGATAGGGGTCGCCTCTTTCTCTTTTATTAGAGGTGGGTCGAGATCACATCAGAGGATCCTGGAGGTGATACAAGAAGAATATGTTTTGGAGGTGATACAAGAAGGATATGTTTTGGAGGTGATACAAGAAGGATATGTTTTGGAGGTGATACAAGAAGGATATGTTTGGAGGTGATACAAGAAGGATATTCCTAACTCCAATATTATTTAACTCCTAACAATCAACACACATCACCATCAATATCACTATTAGCTACCTCTTACAATGTAATTATATGTAATTAGCTGGTTTTCCTTTTCCTTTTTCCTTCTCACTCCAAGTTCTATTTTTCCTTGTTACATGTAACTGCTTTTTCCGCACTATTGTTCAAGTTTAAGTTTATTTTGCACTCCTGTTTCATGTGAACCAGCATGATGGGACTATTGTCTTGAATGTTGGTATATAAAAAATAAATAAATAAATATGTGATAGTGTCGCAGTATTCCTCGGGACATATTCATGACATCTCCCTGCCACTCTCCGCAGAAGAAGCAGGTGGTGGAGGATACATTAGCAAGGCTCCTCAGGCTGAGGGCTGTAGTCTCAGTGCCCACGTCTCAAGAAAATATGGGGCGATATTCCATTAATTTTGTTGTGCCAAAGGAGGAGGACTCCTTTCCGTCCCATCCTGGACCTCAAAGGCATCAACCGTCATCTGCGAGTGAAGCATTTTCACATGGAAATATTGACTATGTGATCATGGCGGTACAGTTGGGGGAATTTCTGACCTCTCTGGATCTGTCCGAGGCATATCTTCACATTCCCATCCAACTGGAGCATCAATGTGTTCTGGGACGCCACTTTCAGTTTCAGGTGCTGCCACTGCTCTCAATTCTTTTTCCAAGGTAATTTTGGTAGTTGCGACTGTGATGAGAGAGGATGGGATACTAGTACACCTGTGTGTGGACAATTGGATGATTTGTGCCAAGTCGCTGGAAGAGAACCGCCTGGTAACTCACAAGGTGATTTCCCTGTTGCGGGAGCTCAGCTGGGTGGTGAATCTAGATGAGAGCAGCCTTCGGCCTGCTTAGTCGCTGAAATACCTGGGAGTTCGGTTCAACACACAGCAAGGCAAGGTGTTCCTGCCGGAGGTTCAGATTTGGAAATTGCTGGCCCAAATCCGTCTGTTGTCAACTTTGTGCCCAACTGTATGGACTTAATGGCTTAATGGCAGGGACCCTGGAAGTAGTACCGTGAGTGAGGGCGCATATGCGTCCTCTTCAGGGCTCCCTGCTGTCTCACTGAAATCCGCAGTCTCAGGACTATTTGATTCAGCTCCACCTGCCGATGGAGGTCTCTTCCCAACTGCGGCGTGGACTGCAGGCAGATAATCTACAGATGGGTGTTTCCCTATCCCCATTGGACTGGCTAGTAGTGACAACGGATGGGGTGCTCACTGTCAGAGCTCACTGTCAGAGCTGTGCTCACTGTCAGAGCTGTTGGCACAAGGGCGCTGGAGTGCAGAAGAGTTTCTCTGGAACATCAATAGGCTGGCATGTTTGCAGTTTAGTAGTAGACTGAAAGGTCCATTGGTCTGAATAATGTCAGACAATGCAACGACCGTGCTTACATCGTCAGCAGGGAGGCACCAAGAGCCAACAAATAGATCAGCTTATGTGATGGGCAGAGGTACATCTCCGGATGATGTCAGCCTCGCACATTACAGGCAAAGACAACATAAGAGCAAATTTCCTCAGCAGGGAGAATCTGGATCCAGGAGAGTAGGCATTGTCAGACGAAGCGTTTTTCAACTAATTCAGGATTGCTGGGGTCTCCCGTTTCTACACCTGTTGGTGACTGTGCGCAACGCAAATATTCCGCGATTCTTCAGCTGTAGATGAGACCCGAAGTCATTGGGGATCGATGCCCTAGTGCAGGTGTGGCCGGAAGACAAGTTGCTATATGCCTTTTCTCCATGACCCAGGTTGAGCAGATTGATTCGAAGAATTGAATGCCACAGGGGATGGTACTCTTGGTTGCTCCAGATTCGCCCAGGTGGCCATGGTATGCAGATCTGCAGAGGCTTCTGGTGGATTTGCCTCTTCCACTTCCAGCACACAGGAACCTGTTGCAACAGGGACCTGTCCTTCACGAAGATCTGACTCAGTTTTATCTTACGGTATGGCCCTTGAGAGGGCTCGCTTGCTGAAATATGGATACTATGCAGCAGTGATTTCCACCTCAATAAGAGCTTGAAAGTTCTCCACTTCCTTGACCTATATGCGAGTTTGGAGAGTATTTAAGGTCTGGTGTGAGGATCGAGGTGCTTTTCCTTCCTTGGTCAAGATTCCGCTCATTTTGGAATTTTTGCAGGATGGAATGAATAAAGGCTTGGCTCTTAATTCCTTAAAGGTATAGGTAGCAGCTTTCACCTGTTTCAAGGGTAAGGTAAATGGTGGATCCTTGTCGGCTCATCCTGATGTGGCCCGTTTTCTGAAAGGAGTGAAACATCTTCGTCCTCCCTTGCAGTTTGCAGTGCCTGTATGGAGTCTTAATTTGGTCTTGGATTTTTTAGCAGGGCCTACATTTAGACCGCTGCACTCTCTCTCATTGTGATCATTGAGTTTCACTTGAATCAGACCATCTCCCTGCCGCCTCTGGATAAAGAGAGAGATGCAGAAGAGTATCATCTGTTGCCATCCTTGGATGTCAGACATGTTGTCAGGTATCTGGAGGTTACTGAGCCTTTGCGGAAGTCGGATTGCCTGTTTGTCCTTCTCAGTGGTACTAGACAGTGAGAGCCAGCCTTGCTCACTGGATTAAGGAGGTAGTCACAGCTGCATACGTGGATCCTGGGAAGCCGTCGCCTAGTCAGGTTCGGGCTCATTCCACTTGGGCTCAGGCAGTGTCATGGGCAGAAGTTAGATTGTTGTCTCCTGTCGACATTTGCCGAGCTGTGATGTGCTCCTCTTTTCACACCTTTTCCAGGTTTTATTGCCTGGATGTTCAGGCCCGGGAGGACACAGCCTTTGCATGTGTAGTTTTGTCTGGACCGTGGGCAGCCTCCCACCCTATTCGGGAGTAGCTTGAGCACATCCCACGTGTTGTGGATTCATCTGACTGGACGCTAAGAACTGAGAAATTACTACTTACCTGATAATTTCCTTTTATTTAGGTCAGATGAGTCCAGCTTCCCTCCTTTGGCTGTCATATGCTTGTACATTGCTCCTCCTGTGTGCCTGCATGTTACTGGGAATTTCTGGTAAGTGTTACTCCAGTTCCTAGACTAGTGTTCTTATGCTCTTATCTGAGCTTATCTTGACTGAGTAATGTTTTTAATCAAGTTTTTTGCTAGTCTGTCCAAAGTTGCTTTTGCAGAGAATACTGGCAGGCTGATGTCACTGCAGGGTATATGTACTGTGATGTCGGCTTGCTCTGGCTCCATCTGCTGGTAGGAGTGCATAACCCACTTCTGGATTCATCGGACTGTCCTGAAGAAAGGAAATTATCAGGTAAGTAGTAATTTTTTATTTGCTTGAAAACCTCAATATCATTGCTCAGTTATAAGCTTTGGGAGTGTTAAATTTTTTCTGAACTGCAGGGATTTGAAACACAAGAATATTCTAAACAAATTAGTCAAGTCTGGTAGCCAGGGGTGTGTGTGTGTGTGTGTGTGTGTGTGAAGCTTGTGTCGGTGCATTGTGTGAAGCTTGCACTGCTGCTGCCCTTGCGCAGTGTGTGTGTGTGTGTGTGTGTACAGATACAATGTATACTATGTATAAATGTTTTCATACTATTTGGACTGGCTTCGGCATATAAATGTACACAGCTCTGAGGATTTGTTCCAGCATCAGTGGGAGGAGGATTGTGCATGTCCCTTATTTGAAAATCTGTGGAAAGATTTAAATATTATACTGTGCAAGCATTCATGGAAATAACATCACATGATAGGTAATCATCTCCAAAGTAGGTGTATCATCCAGAAAATGGAGCAAGTGTGTTAAAAATGTAATTACAGAAAGCGTAATGCTGGAAGAAAGATCACAGCACTAGAAGCTGGGAAGGTCCGCAGCAAGGGGAGGCTCACCCTAGAAGGTAGGAGGGTCCATGGTGAGGGGGAGGCTCACTACTAGAGAGGAAAAAGGTTCACGGTGAGGGGGAGGCTCACCACCGGGGGGAGGGGGGGAAGGGTCATGTCAAGGTGGGGGGGGGGGGGGAGAAGGTCCACAGCAAGGGGGAGGCTCACCCTAGAAGGTAGGAGGGTCCATGGTGAGGCAGAGGCTCACTACTAGAGAGGAAAAAGGTCCATGGTGAGGGGGAGGCTCACCACCAGAGAGGGGGAAAGGTCCATGGTGAGGGGGAGGCTCACTTCTAGAGAGGGGGAAAGGTCCATGGTGAGGGGGAGGCTCACCACTAGAGAGGGGGAAAGGTCCATGGTGAGGGGGAGGCTCACTACTAGAGAGGGGGAAAGGTCCATGGTGAGGGGGAGGCTCACTACTAGAGAGGGGGAAAGGTTCATGGTGAGGGGGAGGCTCACTACTAGAGAGGGGGAAAGGTTCATGGTGAGGGGGAGGCTCACCACTGGAGGGGGAGAGAAATGTGCAGATCCAGACCACATACGCCCAGTATATGCAATTCCACTTTGTGAGTAGTCATTGCAGACTGGTGTGTGCCTCCTTTCCACTTATGATTCTGTGGTTAAAGAAGCAGGTTCCAGCCTTGGATACATACGCCACTCCTTCCTCTCCCACATACTGAGCCCCGGCACACCCCCTCACACCCCCACACAGTTATCTTTCCTTTTGATGGGAATTGTGGGGCTCACGGTTCCCTCATGTTCTCCTGCAGCTGGACCCAGTGGCTTACAGAATAGAACCAATGATTGCTCCAGACTTGGACCTGAAGCCAGTACTTATTCCACACCACAAGGGCAGAAAAAGGTTGCACCTTGGTAAGGAAAAACCAGTGGAGTCGGGCAGTAGTGGATGAGCATGGGGAGTGGGGAGGCAGGCATTCGTATATGCACTGCAGCAGTCATGGATGCGGTGAGCTTGGGCAGTTGAGGTCATGCATGTGCAGGATTTGGGGGTCGGGCAGTAGTGGATGGTCGTGGGGAGTGGGGAGGAAGGCATTCGTATATGGTGAGGGATCAGTCATTAGTGGATGTTGTGCACGTGTGGGGCATGGAATTGGGCAGTAGTGGACGGGCAATTTTGGAGGTCATTCACATATGAGGGTTGGGGAGTGGGTTTGAGCAGTAATGAAGAGCTGTGCATGCATGGACTGTGTACTCTGTTAGTAATGCAGGGGCGTGGGATCAGGCAGTAGTGGAGAATAGTACAGGAATGGGGTATGGACGCAGGAAGGGTCACTAACTGTCCCTTCTCTGCAGAGTTGAAGGAAAGCCTGAGTCGCATGGGTTCGGACCTGAAGCACGGTTTCATCAGCTCGCTGCGCAGTGCCTGGCAGACGCTCAATGACTTTGCACGCGCTCACACCTCCTCGCCTCAGCTACAGGTGGAGCTGGAGAAGGTGGCCAATCAAATCAAGGAAGAGGAGGAGAAACAGCAGGTGGAAGGTGAGCCACGGCTGCAGGAAGTGATAATCTGTCCCCTGATGGACATCCCACACCAGGCTATACAGAGGCAAACGAGTCAAACAAACCCAGAATTCAAGTATCAAAAAACCAAAGTGTGTGCAGAATCTCTAGGTAATAAGGAAGCGAAATGCCAAAAGATGCATCCTTATGCCCACGTGAGATTTTAAGAGACTGCTAACAATTAGCAATGTTAGGACTCTTCTCTGGCTCTGTATTTCCTTCTGTCTCATTCTTCCAGCTGAGGTGGAACCAGTGCTGAGTTCCTGGTTCCATGAGCCCTCATTCACAACTTTTATTTATTCATTAAACTTAGATTCTGCAATATGGACAAAAGCAGCCTCAAGCCCTCCCAGTCCTTGGAATATCTGGGAGTCTGGTTCAACACCAGGCTGGGCAAGGTCTTCCTCCCACCCTCGTGGATAAGAAAGTTCCCTGTACGTACCCGGATCAGTCCAGGCTGCTGGGTTTTGCCTCCCTTCCAGCAGATGGAGACAGAGAAAAACTTTGAGAGCGCCCTCTCTTAACCTGGTGAGCCACATGCTGCTCCTCAGTATTTCTCTGTCTCCAGCAGATGGAGGTGGTGCAAAACCTGCGGTTCTGAACCAATCTTACGAGTTTAAAAAAAAAAGAGAGAAAACAACAAAATTTCTGAAGATCAAGCAGGACAAGAAGAAATTGTGGTTTCTCCCAGGGGATTGGCAGGTCCTGGTGGGACCATCCCCCCTGGTAGCAGGCATAGCAGGAGCAAGGGTTGGTAACTCAGAGTTCCCTGTACGTACCAGGATCAGTCCAGACTGCTGGGTTATGCCTCCCCTCCAGCAGATGGAGTCAGAGAGAAAACTGAAAGCACCCCCTAGATATACTGGTGCGCCACCTGCCATCCTTCAGTATTTCCTCTGACTCCAGCAGATTGAGAGGCATAACCTGCGGTCCTGTCTGTTCTGACTAAAACAATCTTTCAGGTGTTCTTTATGATTTTTATAACTGTGCTGGCTAGATCAACTGGTTTTATTCTCTTCCTTGCTTAGTGTAAAAAAAAAAAAAAAAAGTTGATATTTTTGTAGCAGTTTGTTGGTTTTGCTAGCGCAGCGTACAGGCAGGCACTGAGAGCTTGGCTCTCATTGTTTTACCCGGATTAGTGTCCCTTTTGGTCTTGGGGGAAAGTTTACCGGTGGGCCGGTCACCCTCCCCCCCCAGAAGTACAGTGATTCCAGACTTTGATCTGAAGAGGGCTTTACTTGAAAAAAAAAAAAAAAAAAAGAAAGAAAGAGAGTGAATAAAAAGTGGATGCAGGACACATAAGCCCTGTTGGTAGCAGGCAGTGATCCAATTCCAGCCCTAGCCTGCCGCGCTGGTAATTAGCCTGACCAGGGACTCCGGAGGGGGTGGAGGTTTTCACCCGGCGTTAGAGGCGCTTGCACAGGGCTCCTATTTTTGGCGCGCTTTTCTTCTGCCTCCTCGATGCCGCATTCTTCAGCCTGCACGGCCTGCGGTAGGGCGGGGGCGCGACTCTCCCGGGAGGGTCTCTGCTCCCGCTGCATTCCCGGGGGCGAGGTACCCTCCCGGGGGCCAAGCGCAGCCCGCAGCGGCGCGGATCCGTCCTCCTCGGCGCGGCTGAGGAGGCTGTCGGCGCCGCGATCGTTGGCCTCGCCTCCCAGTGAGGGGGAGCCGGCGGCCATCTTGTCCACGAGGCAGCATGTTGATTCTGCCTCTGAGGAGGAGGATTTTCCTCCGCTTTCACCGCCGGCTTTGAGTCCTCATAGTGGCTCTGAATTTGATGCCCCAAGAGCCCCCCCACCCCTCCGGTGCGTCCCGTGGGGGGATCAATTAAAAGGAAGGTGCCTTTCTCCTCCAAGTTTGTGCCGCTGATGCACCAGGCTTTTTTGGAGGCAGAAGCAGGCTAGGAGCCAGACAAACCCCCCCCCCCCCCTTCTAAAAGTGCCTAAGGTGTCCTTGGTGCAGGACAAATCGGGAGACCAGGAAAAGGCTGAAGCTCCGGGCAAATCAGGAACTTGTTCCCTTGGGGGTGCCGACGATCCGGGGTTCCCGGATCTCACCCAGGGCTCACCGGATGGGGCAGGGGCCGACATCTCCGATGCTCAGGGGTCTCTCGAAGGGGACGACCCCCTGGTTTTACGCCTGTTTGGCAGGGACGAGCTGAACTATTTGATTCTTCATGTTTTGAAGGAGCTGGAGATCCCAGCGCCGCAGCAGGACACGGATACTTCCACTGGGGACGTAGCTATGGCGGGTCTGAGAGCCCCCCCGCAAACCTTTCCCTTGCACCCTAAGGTATTGCAGATCGTATCTAAGGAATGGGAGGTTGCAGAGGCATCCCTGCGCGTTAGCAGGGCAATGAATAAATTATATCCTCTGCCCTCGCATTCGTTAGAGATTTTTAAGGTCCCTTCGGCGGACTCGGCAGTCACTGCGGTGGTTAAGCATACTACCCTTCCCGTCATGGGAGGGGTAGCCTTGAAAGATCTCCAGGACCGGAAGTTAGAGGTCCTATTAAAGCGCATTTTTGAGATAGCGGCTTTAGGAGTCCGGGCTGTGGCTTGTAGCAGTATGGTCCAGAGGGCCACACTGCGCTGGGTGCAACAATTACTAACCACCCAAGAACTCCCGCTGGAAGAGGCGGAGCAGGCCAATTGTGTGGAAGCGGCGGTTGCTTATACAGCGGATGCCCTGTATGATTTGCTAAGGACCTCGGCCCGCACTATGTCCTCGGCTGTTGCGGCCAGACGACTATTGTGGCTTCGTCATTGGTCGGCAGATGCCTCTTCTAAGTCGCGACTAGCTTCTTTTCCCTTTAAGGGGAAGTTGTTGTTTGGTGAGGAGTTGGATCAACTCATCAAAGACTTGGGAGACAATAAGGTGTATAAGTTACCGGAGGACAAGCCCCGACAATTGCGGTCTTTCGGAAACACGCGGTCCCAATTTCGAGGGCAACGCTGGTTTCGCACAGGAAGGGGTGGATCTTTTCCCCAAAGGCAGCAGGGCCTCAGGTCTCAGTCTTGGACTCCTTCCTTTCGAGGCAGACGACCACAACGAATGGGTTCCTCGCAGGGTTTGGCCACAGGCAAACCTGCGCAATGAAGGCACGCGGGCCCATTCCTCCATGCCACGCATCGGAGGCCGGTTATCCCAGTTTTGGGAGGAATAGGTCAAGATCACTTCAGACCAGTGGGTCCTCGACGTGGTGCGTCACGGTTACGAGTTGGATTTTGCTCGGCCCTTCCGGGATCTTTTTATGATATCTCCTTGCGGTCCTCCGGAAAAGCAACTGGTAATAGCCCAAACCGTGGCCCGGTTACGATCCCTGGGGGCAGTGGTGCCCATTCCGCCGGATGAGACCAGAACAGGTCGGTATTCCATTTACTTCCTGGTTCCAAAGAAGGAAGGTACGTTCCGGCCAATTTTGGATTTGAAGAGAGTAAACAGGGCCTTGCGCGTTCCCCGTTTTCGCATGGAAACTCTTCGATCTGTTATTGCGGCCGTCCACAGGGGAGAATTTTTGGCTTCTTTGGATCTGGCCGAGGCGTATCTTCACATTGGGATCAGGAAGCGCCACCAGAGGTACCTGAGGTTCATGGTGCTCGGGGAACACTTTCAGTTTTGCGCCCTCCCGTTCGGGTTAGCCATAGCTCCGAGAGCGTTTACCAAGGTTCTCGTCTTAGTCGCAGCCTTCCTGCGCCGTCAGGGAGTATTGGTGCATCCCTACCTCGACGGTTGGCTTATCCGGGTGAAGTCAGAGGACTCGTGCAAGCGAGCAGTCCAGGTGGTGGTTCAGCAACTGCAGTCGCTAGGTTGGGTAGTCAACTTTGCAAAGAGCCAGCTGGTTCCGAGTCAGTGTTTGGAATTTTTGGGAGCACGTTTCGATACCTTGGTGGGCAAGGTATACCTGACTCAGCAGAGACTGGAGAACCTGATGCTTCAGGTACAGAACCTACTGGATCTCCCCTTACCTACGGCATGGGATTATTTGCAGGTCATTGGACATATGGTTTCTACTCTGGAAATGGTGCCGTGGGCTTTTGCGCATATGCATCCTTTGCAAACCGCTCTTCTTTCTCGCTGGGACCAGAAAACCGGGGATTACGGTGCCCAGTTGCCGCTGATGGAACCGGCTCGGTCCAGTCTAGCTTGGTGGTTGATCCCGGACCACCTCTTGCAGGGGGTAGATCTCGATCCTCCTCAGTGGGTGGTAGTGACGACGGATGCCAGTCTAACGGACTGGGGAGCGCTCTGTCAATCAAGAGCGGTACAGGGAACGTGGTCCCCTCGCTAGGCCTCTTGGTCCATCAACCGACTGGAGACCAGAGCGGTACGTCTAGCCTTGCGCCACCTTCTGCCCCTGGTACGCGGTCGGGCGGTTCGAGTCCTCTCAGACAACGCAACCACGGTAGCATATATAAATCGCCAGGGCGGTACAAGAAGTCGACCGGTGGCGACCGAAGCAGGGTTGTTGATGACCTGGGCGGAGCGTTATCTGTCCCGCATCGCGGCCACCCACATTGCAGGCAGGCGGATTATCTCAGTCGACAACACTTGGACCCCGGAGAGTGGGAGCTCTCGGCCGAGGCAATGAGTCTCATCACCCTACGATGGGGGATTCCGCACCTAGACCTGATGGCGACTCGGCACAATGCAAAGGCGGCACGTTTCTTCAGCCGAAGGCGAGAGCACGGGTCGGAAGGAGTGGATGCACTCGTGCTTCCATGGCCTCGTCACGTCCTCCTCTATATATTTCCTCCATGGCCTCTGATCGGCAAGGTGTTAAGACGCATAGAATCGCATCGTGGTCGGGTGATTTTAGTGGCCCCGGAGTGGCCAAGAAGACCATGGTTCGCGGATCTGGTTCATCTTGCGACGGACGGGCCTTTACGTCTCGGTCATCTTCCGAACCTCCTTCGGCAAGGGCCGGTATTTTTAGATCTGGCGGATCGCTTTTGTCTGGCGGCTTGGCTTATGAAAAGAGACAATTAAGGAAAAAGGGTTATTCTGAGCCTGTCATTTCCACACTGCTTCGGGCACGGAGGCCCTCTACTACGCTTACTTATGCTAGAGTGTGGAAGGTGTTTGACTCCTGGTGCGGTGTCTCGAAGATTGCGCCACGTCGGGCTTCTGAAGCTCAAATCCTTACGTTTTTGCAGGACGGCCTGAAGAAGGGTTTGGCTTACAGTTCTCTGAGGGTTCAGGTAGCAGCTCTGGGGTGTTTGAGAGGAAAAGTTGAAGGGTCCTCTCTCGCCTGTCACCCAGACGTAGCACGCTTTTTACGTGGTGTTCGGAACTTGTGTCCTCCGCTGCGGCCTCCTTGCCCGTCTTGGAATTTGAACTTGGTTCTCAAAGGCCTCAATGCGGCCCCCTTTGAGCCTCTCAGGCGGGCCTCCTTAAAGGATTTAACTCTCAAGACGGTGTTTCTCGTGGTGATCGCGTCCGCTCGTAGGGTCTCTGAGTTGCAAGCTCTTTCATGTAGAGAACAGTTCTTGCATATTTCAGACTCAGGTGTGTCGTTGCATACGGTACCTTCTTTCTTACCTAAGGTGGTATCGGCCTTTCATGTAAATCAGACGGTGAAATTGCCTTCCTTCTCGGCGACAGAACTACAGTCTTCTCAAGGGTCAGATTTGAGACGTTTGGATGTTCGTCGAGTGCTCATGCAATATTTAGAAGTTACCAATGATTTTCGACGGTCTGATCATCTGTTTGTCTTGTGGCATGGCCCCAGGAAGGGGCTTCAGGCGTCCAAAGTAACTATTGCCCGTTGGTTGAAGGGCTCGATCGCTGCCACGTACATTGGTGGCGGTAAGGCTGTTCCTGAGGGGCTCAAGGCCCATTCTCTCCGTTCTCAAGCGACTTCGTGGGCAGAAAGTCACCTGGTTTCGAGCCAAGAGATTTGCAGGGCGGCCACTTGGAAGTTGTTGCATACTTTCGCTCGACATTATCGGGTTGATGTTCGAGGGCCGTCACCTACTTCCTTTGGAAGCAGCGTACTTTGAGCGGGACTCTCGGGGTCCCACCCCATTTAAGTCAGCTCGGGTACATCCCAGCAGTCTGGACTGATCCTGGTACATACAGGGAAAGGAAAATTAGGTTCTTACCTGATAATTTTCCTTCCTGTAGTACCAAGGATCAGTCCAGACGCCCGCCCAGTAATGGTGTTTCAGGAGAGTCCGCTTGTAACAGTATCTTTTCCACTCTTTCAGGTATCGATAACTTGATATGGTAAGTGATTATTCATTTCGTTGCCTTTTGGCTTTGTTTGCTTGGTTGGCTCAGTAGTGTTTGAGCGATGTTAATGCTTACTTTTGCAGAGTTTTACTACTTGATTTAGCCAGTGGCCATAGTTAATTTTTGGCGGAAGGATGATCCATTTCTTCTGCTTTGATATCAATTATACTGAAGGATGGCAGGTGGCACACCAGTATATCTAGGGGGTGCTTTCAGTTTTCTCTCTGACTCCATCTGCTGGAGGGGAGGCATAACCCAGCAGTCTGGACTGATCCTTGGTACTACAGGAACGAAAATTATCAGGTAAGAACCTAATTTTCCTTTGCTCCCCTTTTCTTGTGGGGCGCTGGCGGTGATTTTAGTTACCAAAGCAAAAAAAGTCAAAGAAAGCATCAGAAGCTCTGGCCAGGTTTAGCCACGCGGCTGTGGTCCCATCACTGAAAGTGGTCAGGGTAAGGGCAACAAGCTGTCATGAGCGCAATTCAGGCTCCCGGGTCCCGCTCCTTCGCCTTTCTTCGTCAGCGTCTCCGTGCACTCCCTATCCCGCCAGCCATGCCGCAAGACTTTAGGTGCTCGCCTGCAGGGAGCCAGCGTTGCGGCTCTCCCGCGTGGGCCTTTGTTAACGTTGCCTCCCCAGAGGAGAGGGTTCTTGGGGAATGGTGGTAGTGGTAGCAGGCCCGCTGTTCTGGAGACTGAGGCTGATCTGTTCCTGCTAAGTGCGGGAATGGCAGCCATTTTGAAAACGTTTACTACTGCTAAGGAAAAGGAGGCAGGGGGAGGGGATCTCCCGCCAGACCTGTCGTCTGCCGACTTGAGCCCTGAAGATCCTCAGGACTTCCCTGCATGAGCTGTCGGAAGATGACCCTGATCCCCTGGAGGGGGATTTGAGGGGGCCAGCCGGTTTCACAGCCAACTTCGTGCTTTTAATGCACAAAGCTTATTTGGACAGCCGGGCAGCGTTTCCAGACACAGACCACTCGAAGGACTGCCCAAGATGGTCCCCATGCGGCCGGACCCCCAGGGGACTGTTAGGATCTGGAAGGTCAGGGGCTCCTCGCCTCAGGATGACAGCGACCCTCCGGGAGAATCGGAACTCGCAGGGCCGTTAAGATACGACTCATCCTCTGCCCCCCCTCTCCTTACTGGGAGATCAGGACAAGGAGCTGGAGAAGGCTTTGCCTTTGGCCAGAGACGATCCAAAGGTCGTGCACTTGTTTCAGTGGGAGGAGCTGGATCCTCTGATCCCTCATGTCCAGGGCGGAGCTGGGCATAGCGGTCCCCCAGGATGATCCGGGCCAGGGCACGGTGGATCTGGTCATGGCACGTTTACGAGGTCCGGCCAAGACCTTCCCTTTTCATCGAATGGTTCAACTGCTAATGGTCCAGGAGTGGGATACTCCGGAGATGGGTCTGAGAGTGGCCTGAGCTATGGACAAGCTCCACCCCTTGCCGGAGGAGACGCTGGAGCTTTTGAAGGTGCCTAAGGTGGACGCTTCGGTGTCAGCTGTCACGAAGAGAACCACCATCCCGGTCACAGGGGTGGCGGCACTCAAAACCTACAGGATAGAAAGATCGAGGTTCATCTCAAGAGGATATTTGATGATGTTTTAGTTGGTGCTCAGGAAGGATTCAGACAGTATTGTAGCACTGAGACTTTGGTTTCTTTGGGAGAAAAACTTCTTAAGCTTTGGATAGAGGAGGAACGTCTTTGTTAGTTTTAATAGATTTGTCCAGTGCATTTGATCTGGTGGACCACTCTATTTTATTTCATTGTTGTAATCTTACGGGAATTAAAAGCCAGGTTATCCAGTTTTCTAGATTCTAGAGAACAGTCAGCTGTTTTTCAGGATAAAGTTTCTGTTTCATGCCTTTGGTGCCTGAAGGTTCAACCTTCTCCCCTCTCCTTTTTAATCTGTTTTTAACTCCATTAGGAAATTTAATAAGATCATTTGGGTTTGTACCGCTTATTTATGCGGATGACATTCAAATCTTGGCCCATGCTGAAAATTTATCTTCAGATGTTGTAGACAATGTAAATAATTGTCTCTCAATGATTCGTAGCGAATAAATTGGTCCTTAATTCAGATAAGACAGAATTATTGAAAATCGGAGCAGGGGAACTTTTTATGGGTCTGTCTTTGAATGGATTACAGCTAACACAAAATGATCATGTTAAATCCCTAGGAATGATTCTTGATGCAGATTTTTCTTTGGACAAACATGTTGCTCATGTGGCACGTAATGTTTATCCTGAACTGAAAATGCTGAGACAATTGAAACCATATTTGGGGTTTAAATCACATAAAGCAGTTGCTTATGCTTTAATCCTATCTTCACTAGATTATTGCAATGCAATGTTTATGGATTTACCATGCAAGTCTATTCGTAAATTACAAGTGATTTGAAAATACCGCTGGGGAAATCATGCAGAAGTGCTACTGAACCATTATTGTAGGAATTACATTGGTTACCTGTTATAGACAGATCTGTATTTAAGAACTTGGTTTTGGCATTTAAAGTTTTAAATGACATGGGGGTCTCCTTCTTTAAAGGGAACTTTGGAGTGGAGGGGGGACGATATTTACAACTTCCTCTGGTTAGAAATTTTAAGCATTTGTGCTTGGGTCAAAAGTCATTTGTAAATGCCATTCCAAATATACGGAATACTCTTCCTAAGGAGGTGAGGGAAGAAATCAATTTGCTAAAAGTTTAGAAAAAAACCTAAAAACCTGGTTTATGTCTACAAATTCCAAGATGTATTAGTCAAATTGAGGGGAGAAGTGGCTCACCTGGTTTATTAGGAAATATTGTCTTTATCAGGAGAGAGAGTAATTTTAACTTGCTGCATTTTATGTATGTTTTTATTTGAATTGTGTATGGTATATGGTATTTGATGTTATGATCATTTATTATTGTATTTTTGGGCGATGTATAAAAATTTTATTTGGAAAGCGATTAATAAATGTGGATAAATAAAGTTTCGGCCCTCTGCATTTGGGCTGCAGTCTGTAGCAGCTTCGTGCGAGCCTGAGATGGGTACAGCAGTTGCTGAGTGCCAAAGACCTCCTGCCTCAAGAGTTGGCACAGGCAGAGCACTTAGAAGTGGCAGTGGCCTATGGAGCAGATGCCTTATATGATCTATTTCAAACCTTCTCTAGAACTATGGTGTCGGCGGTCTCTGCAAGGAGGCTTTTATGGTTGCACAACTGGTCAGCGGATGTTTCCTCTGAGGCTCAGCTTAATGTGCTTCCTTTTAAAGGCAAGCTTCTCTTTGGAGAAGACTTGGACCAGCTGATAAAGTTTCTGGGGGACAATAAGGTGCACAAGCTGCTGGAAGATAAACCTAAGGGAACTAGAGGTTTTCTTCCAACCCGCTTTCACTTTCGAGGGCAAAGGCACTTCCGCCAAAGCAGGGCGCCTGGAACGGGCCAGAGACAGACCTTGGGGAGGTTCCAATCCTGGTCTCAATCCTTTCATAGACGTAGAGTGAGCCGAGATGGCGCTGGTCAAGGGTCCCTGGGATCCAAGTCCTCCCAATGAGATACGGCTGACCCGTTCCTCCATCCCAGTGATCGGCGGGCTACTGTCACTTTTTTACGAGGAATGGGTCACGATAACGTTGGACCAGTGGGTTCTCAGCGTCATAGAGCAAGGCTGTGCTTTAGAATTTGCTCGACCTCTACGAGACTTGTTTATGATCTCTCCCTGTGGCTCACCAATGAAGAAACAAATTGTTCGGCAAATCATCCACAGGCTAGAGAGCCTGGGGGCCATTGCTCCCGTTCCCCAGAAAGGAATGGGGAACAGGGCGTTATTCCATTTATTTTGTGGTGCCAAAAAAGGAAGGCTCTTTCCATCCGATTCTAGATCTAAAGAAGGTGAACAAGACTCTAAAGGTGCCACGTTTTCGGATGGAAACACTGTGCTCGGTCATTGCAGCAGTACGCAGTGGGGAGTTACTGGCTTCCCTGGATCTGACGGAAGCATACCTGCACATCTGTATCCAAAGGGATCATCAAAGGATTTTCCGCTTCTGATCCTAGGAATGCATTTCCAGTTCTGTGCCCACCCATTCGGTCTGGCTATGGCTCCACGAACTTTCACCAAGGTGATAGTGGTGGTGGCAGCAGCCCTCCAAAGGAAGGGAGTGCTAGTTCACCCATACCTGGACGACTGGCTCATTCGGTTGAAGTTGGAGGAATTCTGCAAGCAGGCAGCTGACAAGGTCTTACACCGTCTGAGGTCCCTTGGTTGGGTTGTCAATCAGTCCAAGAGTCATCTTCATCTTTCTCAGGTCCTGGACTTCTTAGAAGCACGGTTCGATACCGAGTGCGCAAGGTCTTCCACATGGAGGAACGAAACACCAAATTACAGATGCAAGTTCAATGCCTCTTGGCAGCTTCAGTACCCAGAGTCTGGGATTATTTGCAGGTCCTTGGCTCCATGGCATCCACTCTGGAGTTGGTCCCGTAGGTGTTTTCTCATATCATGTCCTTACAGAAAGCGTTGCTATCCCTTTGGGATCCGATGTCTGAGGAGTTTTGGATTCTCTTACCGTTCACAGAGTCCTTGGTTGGTGGCTTGCTCGAGACCACTTGAGGCACGGGGTGGACCTCGATGTGCCTCAGTGGGTGATAATGACCACGGATGCCAGGTTTTCAGGTTAGGCAGCAGTGTGCCAATCTCTGTCGGTCCAGGGCCAATGGTCGATGGAAGAGGCAAATTGATCCATCAATCACCTAGAGACGAGAGCAGTTCGTTTAGCTTAACAGAGTTTTCTTCCACTCTTGCACAACCGGGCGGTATGGGTTCTGTCGGACAATGCGATGACAGTAGCCTACATCAACTGTCAAGGAGGAACAAAAGTTGTCCAGTAGCCTTGAAAGCGGAGATGCTGATGACCTGGGTGGAACAGCATCTAGCCTTGCTGGCAGCATCACACATAGCAGGGACCGACAATGTGCAAGCGGATTTCCTGAGCCACCAAATGCTGGACCCCGGAGAGTGGGAGCTGTCATTAGAAGCAATGACCCTCATCTTATGCAGATGTGGGGCTCCTCATCTGGAGTTGATGGTGACTCAGAAGTATGCCAAACCACATTTCTTTAGTCGCAGAAGAGAGCATGGGGCGGAAGGGGTCGATGCCCTGGTACTCCTTTGGCCGCACGATGTTCTGCTCTGTGTTTCCTCCATGGCCTCTGACAGGCAAGTTTCTAAGGAGAATAGAAGTTCACCCAGGGACGGGAATCCTAGTGGCTCCAGAGTGGCCCCCCCCCCACCCTTGTGCCTTCCACCGCACAGGAACCTGCTCCAGCAAGGTCCAGTCCTTCAAGATGATCCGACTCGATTCTGTCTTATGGTTTGGCCCTTGAAAGGGCTCGCCTGATGAAGCGTGGGTATTCGGCAACAGTAATTGCCACCTTGCTCCGTGCGCAGTTCTCAATGTCCTTAATGTATGTAGGGGAACGCGGTGTTGCCCCTCGGACGGTCAAAATCCCACTGGTTCTAGAATTTTTACAGGATGGCTTGAATAAAGGATTGTCCCTTAACTCCTTAAAGGTCCAGGTAACAACTCTCACCTGTTTCAGGGGCGAGGTGAATGGGACCTGCCTGTCAGCGCATCTGGACATGACGCGTTTTTTTTGAAAGGGGTAAATCACCTTCGGTCACCCCTATGGTGGCGGGTTCCCTTGTGGAATCTTAATCTAGTTTTGGAGTTCTTGGCAGGGCCCTCCTTTTGGCTGCTGCACTGCCTTTCCTTCCGCTTATTAACCCTGAAAATGGTGTTCCTGGTGGCGATATGCTCAGCTCATCGCATCTCTGAACTACGGGCATTATCGTGTTGGGAACTGTTCCTGCGGATCACTCCAGGAGCTTTACAACTTCATACCCTTCCATCCTTCTTGCCCAAGGGAGTCTCGGAGCTTCATTTGAATCTGTCCATTTCGTTCCCATCTCTAGATAGGCACAAGGGCACGGAAGAATACCGCCTCCTCAGCCATTTAAACATAAGTAGACTTTTGGTGCGGTATCTAGGAATTTCAGAGCCGGTGCGCAAGATGGACCGCCTGTTTGTTCCTCACGGTGGAAGGAGACAGGGCAAAATAGCTTCGCGGGCTACCATAGCTCGCTGGATCAAGGAGGTGGTCACAGGAGCCTATGAAGATGCAGGAAAGCCATTACCCTTTCAGGTTAAAGCTCATTTCACTAGGGCTGAGGCAGTGTCCTGGGCGGAAGCAAAGCTGCTGTCTCCCATTGACATCTGCCAAGCGGCAACATGGTCCTCCTTACACATCTTCTCCAGGTTCTATCAACTGGACGCAGCCTTTGCGAGGGCAGTGCCAACCAGGCCATGGGCAGCCTTCCACCCTGATTGGGAGTGGCTCTTATACATCCCATTTGTCCTGAGTCCATCTGGCTACGCGCTGGGAAATAGAGAAATTATTATTTATGTATTTGGATTCTTATATACCGACATTTATATATACTTTCCTGATAATTTTGTTTTCCTTAGTGTAGACAGATGGACTCTCAGTATCCCGCCCACGGCTGCCCAAGCACGATGCCATGGAATCGTCCATGAAATGATTTATTTATTTATTTATTTATTTATTTATTATTTTTATATACCGACATTCGATCGCAATCGAGACATCACCAACCTCAAACTAAAGCATTACATATTCGCCGACGACGTACAGATCCTCCTACCAATCACAGAATCCCTGCAAAAAACGTGGGCACACTGGAACAGTTGTCTACAATCCATCAATAGTCTGCTTACCAGCCTTAACCTTATCCTCAACTCTAACAAGACTGAGATCCTCATCATTTCACCAGACGAAAACCACGTTCTTCTCAACTTTCAAAGCGCATCCCAATTCGCCAAAGCATTCATCAACCACTTCCCTTCCGTCAGAGACCTAGGGGTTCGGTTCGATAACCACTTCAACTTAAAATCTTTCGTCCTCATCACAACCAAAGAGTGTTTCTTTTAAACTACAAGTACTCAAAAATCTGAAACCTCTCCTGCACTTCAATGACTTCCGTTTAGTAGTTCAGTCAATTAGTCTCACAAAGCTAGACTACTGCAATTCTCTACTGCTAGGTCTCCCAGCGACAACTACCAAACCCCTTCAGATGGTCCAGAATGCCGCGGCAAGGTTACTCACCAACTATAATAAAAGAGCCCATATCACACCCATCCTTCATTTCCTTCACTGGCTTCCCATAAAATCTAGGATTACCTTCAAAGCATTGATGATGATCCACAAGGACATTCACGGCATCGCCCATCTCAATCTAAGCTCTCAACTCCGTCTGCATACATCAGACAGAACAATCAGAAAAGCATATAAAGGCTCATTATATGCCCCACCGGTCAAAACCTCACTAAGAAAGCGTGCAATCTCGACAGCTGGACCCACCCTTTGGAACTCTCTGCCACCGGAGCTTCGTCAAGAACCTTGTCATCAAACATTTAAGAAACACCTCAAAACATGGCTTTTCAGACAAGCCTTCCCGGATTCCCAAGACCATTTTGACACAGGTCAAAGGACTTAACAGAATATAAGTGTCCTTCAGGGTCCCCTTTACGCTCCATTTGATTTGTTCACTTGTTCTCACATTTACACTTGTTCTCATATTTATACTTCACTTGTTCTCATATTTATTCTCATATTTATACTAGACCCTATGTTTTAATGTAACGCCTAAGCTGCCACTGTTATGTTGTTCTTTTTACTCTATTAGAAGCTTTGTTTTAATGTAACGCCTTAACCGCGATTGTTCTGTTAGATTGTAAACCGATATGATTTGTGTATTGTACAAGAATGTCGGTATATAAGAATTCTAAATAAATAAATAATAAATCACACCGGTTTACATTCAGGTACTGTAGGTATTTCTCTATCCCCAGAGGGCTTACAATCTAAGTTTTTGTACCTGAGGCAATGGAGAGTAAAGTGACTTGCCCAAGGTCACAAGTGGGTAAGCTGTCTCCCAACCCCTAGATCAGGGCATCTATATCCTTACTGGGGTTCAGCATTTGGTTGAGTACAGTTACGGTTATCCATTTTTAATCAAGTTTTTTAAATATGTCCACAGTGACTTTTAAAGAAAATACTGAATGGCTGAGGTCACTGCAGGGGTGTATCTAGGGTGACGTCAGCTTTGAAACCTGACTCTGTCTCCATCTGCTGGCAGGGGAGCATAACCCATTGGTCCTGAGTCCATTTGTCTACACTAAGGAAAATGAAATTCCCTGTACGTACCCGGATCAGTCCAGGTTTTTTAATGAGGTGGGGAAAGGACTTGCGTGCTTTGCTTTATCTATTTTTTTTTCTGATTTTGTGTTTTTGTCATGTCGTGACATTTTCAGAATTTTTTTTTTTTTTTTTTTTTACATCTTTGTTCATTCAAGGACCGGGAGGAATCGGGCTGGAAGCAAGGCAAGCAGATACTCGTAGGGAATGAAAATTATTCTAGATACTTGTATTGCTAGAATGAGCATGCTGTACTGTCTGCCACCTCTTCTGGCTCTCCAGGAGGCCTCCCTCCCATTGGACTGACTGCCACTCCAGGATGTGACCTTCTGACCCTCTCTTTCCCACAGAACAAAAGATTGTGGAAAGCCCCGAGGCCTCTCGAGAGGATGAGGCCTCCGTGAAGGTGGGAAAGCTCAATGGAGGCAAGCGGATAGATTATGTCCTGCAGGAGAAACCGATCGAGAGCTTCAACGAGTATCTCTTTGCTCTTCAGTCTCACTTGTGTTACTGGTGCGTATGGAACGTCCTTGTGCAAAGGTTGCTTTTGCACTGCTGCTGCCTGTGCTGTACCTGTTCTGTGGTGAGGCAGTGTGTGTGTGTGAGGGAAGCTTGCACTGCTGCTTCCTGTGCTGTACCTGCCATGTGGTGGGGAAGCTTGCACTGCTGCTGCCTGTGCTGTACCTGTTCTGTGGTGGGGCAGTCTTTGTGAGTGAGGGAAGCTTGCACTGCTGCTGCCTGTGGTGGGGCAGTGTGTGTGTGAGGGAAGCTTGCCCTGCTGCTACCTGTGCTGTACCTGCCATGTGGTGGGGCAGCCTGTGTGAGTGAGGGAAGCTTGCACTGCTGCTACCTGTGCTGTACCTGTTCTGAGGTGGGGCAGTGTCTGAGTGTGAGGGAAGCTTGGACTGCTGCTGCCTGTGCTGTACCTGTCCTGTGGTGGGGCAGTGTGTGTGTGAGGGAAGCTTGCCCTGCTGCTACCTGTGCTGTACCTGTCCTGTGGTGGGGCAGTCTGTGTGAGTGAGGGAAGCTTGCACTGCTGCTGCCTGTGCTGTACCTGTTCTGTGGTGGGGCAGTCTGTGTGAGTGAGGGAAGCTTGCACTGCTGCTGCCTGTGGTGGGGCAGTGTGTGTGTGAGGGAAGCTTGCCCTGCTGCTACCTGTGCTGTACCTGCCATGTGGTGGGGCAGCCTGTGTGAGTGAGGGAAGCTTGCACTGCTGCTGCTACCTGTGCTGTACCTGTTCTAAGGTGGGGCAGTGTCTGAGTGTGAGGGAAGCTTGGACTGCTGCTGCCTGTGCTGTACCTGTCCTGTGGTGGGGCAGTGTGTGTGTGAGGGAAGCTTGCCCTGCTGCTACCTGTGCTGTACCTGTCCTGTGGTGGGGCAGTCTGTGTGAGTGAGGGAAGCTTGCACTGCTGCTGCCTGTGCTGTACCTGTTCTGTGGTGGGGCAGTGAGTGTGAGGGAAGCCTGCACTGCTGCTGCCTGTGCTGTACCTGTTCTGTGGTGGGGCAGTGTGTGTGAGGGAAGCTTGCACTGCTGCTGCCTGTGCTGTTGTACCTGTCTGTGGTGGGGCAGTGAGTGAGGGAAGCTTGCACTGCTGCTGCCTGTGCTGTACCTGTTCTGTGGTGGGGCAGTGTGTGTGTGAGGGAAGCTTGCACTGCTGCTGCCTGTGCTGTACCTGTTCTGTGGTGGGGCAGTGTGTGTGTGAGGGAAGCTTGCACTGCTGCTGCCTGTGCTGTACCTGTTCTGTGGTGGGGCAGTGTATGTGTGAGGGAAGCTTGCACTGCTGCTGCCTGTGCTGTACCTGTTCTGTGGTGGGGCAGTGTGTGTGAGGGAAGCTTGCACTGCTGCTTCCTGTGCTGTACCTGTTCTGTGGTGGGGCAGTGTGTGTGAGGGAAGCTTGCACTGCTGCTTCCTGTGCTGTACCTGTTCTGTGGTGGGGCAGTGTATGTGTGAGGGAAGCTTGCACTGCTGCTGCCTGTGCTGTACCTGTTCTGTGGTGGGGCAGTGTGTGTGAGGGAAGCTTGCACTGCTGCTGCCTGTGCTGTACCTGTTCTGTGGTGGGGCAGTGTGTGTGTGAGGAAAGCTTGCACTGCTGCTGCCTGTGCTGTACCTGTTCTGTGGTGGGCAGTGTGTGTGAGGGAAGCTTGCACTGCTGCTGCCTGTGCTGTACCTGTTCTGTGGTGGGGCAGTGTGTGTGAGGGAAGCTTGCACTGCTGCTGCCTGTGCTGTACCTGTTCTGTGGTGGGCAGTGTGTGTGAGGGAAGCTTGCACTGCTGCTGCCTGTGCTGTACCTGTTCTGTGCTGGGGGCAGTGTGTGTGTGAGGGAAGCTTGCACTGCTGCTGCCTGTGCTGTACCTGTTCTGTGGTGGGGCAGTGTGTGAGAGGGAAGCTTGCACTGTTGCCTGTGCTGTACCTGTTCTGTAGTGCAGCAGTGTGTGTGTGTGTGTGTGAGGGAAGCTTGCACTGCTGCTGCCTGTGCTGTACCTGTTCTGTGGTGGGGCAGTGTGTGTGTGGGGGGGGGGGGGGGGAGCTTTCCCTCCTGCTCCCATCCCCTGCCCCCTGTTTATTGTAATTTCCTCCTTTAATTGAGTTACTTGTAAACCGGCGTGATGTGCTATACGAACGTCGGTATATTAAAAGTTGTTAAATAAATAAATAAATAAACTGTATAATACTGTACCTTCTTTATTGGAGCAGTGATTAGTTTCTGGAAGGTTCTATTAGTGTATTTTATTTATTTTGGTACGTAACCCATCCTTTTAAGTCTTGGTTTATTGATAGACTCTTCCTGTATAGCGCGCCCTCGCCACCAGTGGGCAGCTCTAGCGTGCCTGAGAATAAATCATATTCTTTGGGAGGCAGCCGGGGTCGATGCCAGTTTAAATCAGAAATACTTCTGAACATATAGAGGGGACATTCCTGCTATTAAGGGGCTTTGCAAGTTAGGATTTCTGTGTAAAGTTTATCTAGAGAGATTTGTAATGGATGAACTTCTGAGACTTTACAGGTTCCTTCAGTGGATATCCTTGGCCTTACCTCACTTCTTCAGTTAAAAATGATTTCCTGGGCTGAGGCTTGAGTCTCTGCCATCGTGCAGTGGCGGCTCCTCAGGACCAGAACCAGTTTGTGACTCCTGTCCATGGACGGTCTCCGTGATGCCTTGGCCGAGTGGGGGCAGGGTTAAGACCCTGGGTGGGTCCCGGTGATGTGGCCTAGCAGATTCCGGTTCCAGTTAAGCTGGAGACCCAAGGAGGAGCAGGAAGAAAAAAAACCCCATTTCCAGGGCATTTATTTGTGGACGTCTTGAAGCTTGTCCCCGATACTGGAGGCAGCCATGCTAACAGGAGCGTCCCGTTCCATGCCCGGTCTTTCACCTGAAGACACACATCTTTAGTTTCAGGCTTTAGCACTGATAGGCCCGTGAAAGATATAAATGCAGCATGAACTCCGGACAGGGGAGGGGGGCTTGTCATAATCAAAGCTGAATATCTTGTACGAAACTGACCTGCTGAGGGTCACAAGAAAGCAGTGGGGGGGGGGGGGGGGGGTCGCTAGAGCAGCAGGGAACTGGCAAGGTGTGTTTTGTGGGGGGTCTGTTCCGGATGCAGCTTCCTGGTTTGAATAAGTAATGAGTGTCCATTTTCCGCTTAGGGAATCGGAGGACACTGCTTTGCTGATTCTGAAAGAAATTTACAAGACTTTGAACATTAGTCCCGAGCAGCCACAGCACTAACCAGCGTGGTCTCCGGTTCTGCGGGCTGGTGAGTATCCTGCGGTGTCCCAGGAGAGCGTCGGTGCTATCACCCCTCAAACACAGAGGGGAAGGTGGAAGTGGTTCGAGAGCAGCGTTCGTGTACGCAGAGCACAGATCTCCAGCTCGGCCGAGGAAGCACAAGAAGCGCAGAAGGGGAGGTTTGGGTTGGACTTGAGGAGGACCTTTCTTTTACCCAGGGAGGTGGCAGAATCTCTCCTCCTCTGGAGGCTTACAGATACAGCGCATCCTGCCTGGGACTGAATGTTCTCCTGAGGGCCCTTCTGGCCCTCCGTGCAGAAAACCTGCGGACTGTCGATTTCCTGGGGCTGTGGCCCAAATGGAGGGACACCGATGTTAACGTGCCCTCTCTCCGTTTTTACCCAGAGCCTCCAGGCTGATTGGCAAGGTTCCTGTGCTTTTCTCTAATCGTGCTGGGCCACTTCTGCTCATGTCCTTGGGGAACATGCAGGATTCCTCCTCGTCCTGCTGCACCAGTCCCGGTGTCTGGGCGTTCTCCCCCTATTAACGGATGGAGGCAGAGGACATTGATGTTACCATGAGGCAATTCTCCGTCTCCAGCAGACTCCCAGGCCGTGGCCTTTGCCCTGCCTGATGGAGAATTTTTGGGCAGTTCTGCATCTGTCACCATTTTCTGCTCCGTTAACTGCTGGTCAGGCTTCTGGAGCTTCCCAGGTAAGCCCTGCGAAAGGCTCCCAGCCCCAGAGAGGGTTTGCTAGAACTTAGAGCACTGAAGCTTTTTTTCTTTTTGGCTCAGTCGGAGCTTCTGTTTGAAATAGTTTTCCCCCCTTTTCTACCTCTGGTTTATTAAAGCTTAAACAAAGTGGAGAAAGGTGAGGAAGTCGGCCCCTTCTGCTGAAGCCAACAACTGGCGAGGAGTAAATCTCCAGTGGGCGGGAGATAATATTTGGGACGGCAGTATTTCTGCACAGCTTCTGATCGCATTGTAATGAAGCCTGGTCAGCTTTGCTTTGCTTGAGCCAGCGCTTCTGTTGCACTGCTGGCTCGATTCTTCGGAAGAGCCCGCGAAGGCCTCTAGTTCGGCAGCGCTTGTGGTCAGGCCATTGGATCCAGGTGTGGCAGCAGTTTAGTCTGGTTCTGCGGTCCATTTTCATTTTCTCTCATTTCAGCCTCTAGACATCGGATGGCAATAAGAGTGTAATTTATCCACAGTGGTGTTTGGAGCAGGAGGCTCTGTGGGAGAGTATCCCCATTTTTTCTGTCCTGAAGGGTAACATGGATGTAGTCAGTCCTTAGAGGAAGAGCAGGTGGCATCAGAGAGAGAAAATGACTCTGTCTTCTGCCTGTTTGTCAAAAAATAATTCTCTTCTGTCTCAGGTGGCCATGTATCTTAGGTTGTAAGTTTTTCAGGTTTTGGAAGTTCCAGAATGGAACCCTATTCTACAAGGAAGTCATAGGTCATCTAAAGCCTTTTTCAGATGCTTTGGGAATGATCTGGTTTTGCAAAACAGCCATTCCGGCAATATTTATTTATTTAAAATAGTCATAGCCGCCTATCCACTATTCTAGATGGATTATATAAATATCCTTAAAAATTAGCAAATTACACCAAACAAAACAAAATCACAAAAGCAAGCAAAATCAAGATAAAATACAAAAACATTTTCTAAAAACAAAACACTACCAATAGTAGTTACATGATAAAACATACACATCAAGAACATTAAAATCATAAAAACCCTGCATTTCTAGTGGCTTCATGGCCTTTATTTATTTATTTATTCTTTTTTTTTTTTTTTTTTTTTATACCGGTTTTAGTAGCAACATCATATCTGTTTACATCAGAACTACAGAAGGAAATTACAAAAAACAGGAATCAGGGAAATGGATTACATAGGAACAAAAATACAGCCAGGAGTAGGAGATACAAACACAACTGGCTGGTTGCAGGAATACGCACGACCAGAGAATAGTGAAGCAAAATAACAATGTGTTCTTAACTTTATACAAGGGAGCAGGTTACATGCTGGCGCCGCAAGGGAGTGTGGGCGTATGGAGGAACTATGGAGGGGATGCTTGTTTGAAGAGCCAGGTCTTTAGGTTAGTTCTGAATTTAATACCACACGGCTCGAGCCGGAGGTTCGAAGGTAGTGAATTCCAGTTGTAGGCCCAGCAATGGAAAGGGCTCGGTCCCTCGTGGATGCAAGGTGTGCCGTCTTTAGGGAAGGCACATGGAGGGTCCCTTCATTAGAAGCTCTGGTGGGGTGGTTAGAGCATGTGTGGCAGAATGGCTCATCAAGCCAATTCGAATTGTGAATGTAAATGGCTTTGTGGATCGTAGTGAGAGTTTTATAGAGAATACGAGAGGGGATCGGGAGCCAGTGAAGGTCTTTAAGTACGGAAGTGATATGGTCATATTTACGGGCGTTGGAAATGGTCCTAGCTACCGCTACATAAGACTCCACAAATCGAATTTGCTCTCTAGTAAATGCCCCCACTTTGTGCCGTTACATTGCAAACCCACTACTCATAAGTAGCCCCACTGCACCCTGTTACTATACCAACCCCATTACTCATTAGCCTGCTGGAACAGCCATCAAAGATCACCAGGCTAGAAAGATTTAGGTTCTATTGAAACATACCTTTTCATCCATATCTTACCGGTGCATGTCGCTATCTGTGATGTCTGTGTAGTCTGTGCACTTGTACGGAGTACAGCAGCTCCCTGAAAGGCAAGAGGAGGCTTGGTTGGAGTCTGGGGCTGCTTTCCTGGAGGACATCTGATATGACCTTATTGGGATCTGTTCTAGTTCTGTAGCCTCATCAGTTGCAACATGAAGGCTATTGTGGCTTACGGCACTGGCTGGCAGATGCTTCGGCCAAAGACAAATCTAAGTTTGCTTATTTCCATGTGGGAAACTGTTTCTTTGGCAAGGATGTAAGACCAGCTTTCCTAGCGTGTAGCCAGATGGGTTATATGCTCCTTTTCAAGCAACCATAAGGCCGAGGTCAAACATCTGGTTCGGCTGTGTCCAGCTGTTCCACCCAGTGAAGCTCTGTGGTTCCCCTCCTTGGGGTGCTTGTAGGCATTCGCTTTTAGCTATTTTGCCAGGAGTGGGTCCATATATCTTCACGGTTGCACCCTGTTTCTTGCCGATATGTCTCCATACATTTCACCCGCCGGGAGGCTTGCTGTTCTTATTTTATAGTCCTAAAGAAGGATGGCTCCTAAAGACCCATCTTTTCTTTTTAAATTATATTTTTTATTAACCACGGAACAGCATACATACAAGACTGTGCCGAATTATTGAACATTTCTGCATACATCCATGGACACTTCCTCCATTTTAACTCCCCTCCCTCGAAGCCATCGATGGTCCGTGAGGAGCCATTGTTGGGGGGGGGGGGGGGGGGCAGTTTCTTGACTTTGTTTGTTGATACATTATCAAGAAATGGTCCCATACTGAGATGCGATTTGAAAGGGGTAAATAGCAGACTTTGCCTTTCCCATTTCAGTAAGGAAACTCTCCAGTCCATATTAGTGAATGGGAGGGACGTTTTCTTTATTTTGTTTTCTCTTCTTGGAGTCTTTCCGAGTGTTACTGCCACATTTCCATCTGGGATCCTGAGTTCATGGCACTCCCAATTTGATCTCAACCTGGCTCCAAGAACCCTTCCTGCTAATAGTAGTGGTGGCAGTTTTCTTGTGAACGGAATGAATTATGGTTCGTCCATACCACAGCGACTGCTTCATGGACCAGGTCCCACCAGGAAGGCTTTTTTAGTGTCTAACAGAGTTGTGCAAGTTTAGACGGCTTGGGCTAAGTAATCGACTTTGCTAAGAGCAAGCTGTTTTCTTCTTACTCTCCAGAATGCTTGGGATCTCTCTTTGATGCCAAAGCAGGCCAGACCTATTGGATTCAGGAAAGAGTGGTTCCAGTTGTGAGTCAGATACAGGAATTTCTGCTCAGAGTACTCCCAGAGCTGAGGATTATCTACAGCTCCTGAACTTCATGGTAGCCTCCTTAGATTTGGTTCATTGGGCCAAGGCACATGTGTGTTCTCAGCAGTTTTTCCATCTGTCGCACTGGACCTCTCAAACTCAGAACTATGAAGTTTGTCTTCCTCTCCCAGGGTCGGGGAGGCAAAACCTCTCCTGAGTCAGTGACACTGAACTTGCTGAGAAGAATGAGTCGAGAACCTCAGTGGGTGCTCCTAAATAGAAACATAGAATTGTTGACAGAAAAAGACCAAATGGTCCATCCAGTCTGCCCAGCAAGTTTCTTATGGTAATAGCAGCTGCTTCGTGCAGGTAACCCCCATGCCTTCTGTTAAGGATAGTAATACTTGCAATTGAAGTGTCTGAAAGGTGGAATATAAATAAATCTAAACCAAGTGATTGTCAAACCCATAAAATTATTGCTAGCAACATTTCTATGTGGTGAGCGGCTTTCCTGATGATTCAGATAATGCTGCCTGAATGTGCTTTGCTTTTGGACTTGACAATAGAAGCAGTCCTGTGCTTTATCCCTAACGTCAGTGTATCAGTACCCCAGACCATAAAAGTTGGGACCCAGCGTTGGTTGTCTTCAGAATCCAATACCCTTACCCCTCTACCACCACCATCACAGGGGAGAGCGATGTTGCAGTTGTGTCAAAGCACCAAGGCTAATTAGTTAAGGGTAGTAATTCTCCCCATGACTTCTTCTCAAAACAGATGCAAGATTGTTAGGGTGAGGAACCTTCCAGTAGGATTAGATTGCTCAGAGGGCTCTGGTCGCATGAGGAGGGTCCATTAACAGGCTGGAAGTTAGGGCCTTCAGATTAGTTTTTCTACATTATCTTCTCTGCTTTTCCTGTCCTTGATGAAGAAAACGGCAGGCTAGGTTCTCTCTGACAGTTGCACAGCAGTGGCTTGTGACCAGAAAGAGACTTGAAGTTGAGGAGTGTTCAAGAAAACAAGCCTTCTGTTTTTCAATGGGCAGAGCAAAATAGTTTTCAATTTTCATGGTTCATAGTGCAGGCTTGGGAAGCATCCAGGTCGTTTGTCTCTTCGGAAATGTGTTGGTTTCCAGAGAATGGGAGCTCAGCCAGGAGACCTTTTAGAAGATCTTAGATCAATGGGAACATCCACACATGGACCTATCATCAATTCTCAAGAATGCCAAAGCCCTTTGGATCTTCAGTTATTACTGAAAGTACGGCTCCAGCTGTGGTTAGATGTACAGCTGTTGGGTGTGTTTCCTTCCTGGCTTCTGAGGGTGAGGGCCTTGTAAAAGATAGTGAACCCGTGTTTGCAGGTCATTCTAATAGCTCCAGATAGACCAAACTGTCCTTGGCATGCAGATCTTGAGACTATAAGTTGATTCTCTGATTAAGGTCTCCTAAATTGGCGTCCCATTCTCATAGAGGGACCAGTTACGCTTATCTTATGGCCTGGTTCTTGAAAGCTCACAATTGCATAGTAAAGCAGATATCCTTCTGGTAACATTTACCCTACTGAAGGTCCGTAAGCTTGCCATTTCACTTTGCTTGTGTTTGAGTCTAGCATCTGTTTGTAGTGTGCTGCAGGGAGTGGTCTGTATCACTGTAGCAATCAAATACTTCCAACATTTTGGCCTTCTTTCAGAGAGGGCTACATTCAGGTTTGATCCTAAATTTCTCTGCCGTTTCAAGTGCTGTCTCCTGTTATACAGGTACAGCTCAGAGGGTTTTGTCTTTTTTTCGCCCAGATTTTTTACTCTTTTTTTTTTTTTCTTCAAGGGCTGTATCATCCTCAACCTCCTTTTAGGACCTTGGTTCCTCAGAGGGACCTTAATTTGATTCATGGATCTTTAGTGGACTTGCTTTACAAGCCTCATGGTTTTTCTGGTGGAGGCATTTCTGAAACACAAGCCTGGGTCTTGCAGAAATCCTTTTCTGGTCTTCTCATTGTTTTCAGTATCGTGCAGACCGATGCTTTTCACTTAAACTGGTTTCTGTATTCCACTTCATTATCATCCTCATCATTGTTTATTTCACACACTTCTGAGTGAGATCAGAGCTTGTTACACAAAAGGGCCAATAGAGACCATCAAAGAAAAGCCAGGTCAGGGAGTTGCAAAGGCAATACAAAACAAGTAAGCATGGCTAGATATAACAAGCAGCAGTAGTAGAGTCATATCAAAAAAGAAATACTGCACAAGGCAATACAAAACAAGTAAGCATGGCTAGATATAACAAGCAGCAGTAGTAGAGTCATATCAAAAAAGAAATACTGCACAAGGCAATACAAAACAAGTAAGCATGGCTAGATATAACAAGCAGCAGTAGTAGAGTCATATCAAAAAAGAAATACTGCACAAGGCAATACAAAACAAGTAAGCATGGCTAGATATAACAAACAGCAATAGTAGAGTCATATCAAAAAAGAAATACTGCACAAGGCAATACGCATAGGAGTTTGGGTAGGCATAACGTCTAGCAGCAGTAGGGATCATATTAAACAGGAGATACAGTAACATTCCCCAGTAAAATAAAATGGAGATGCATCCACTCCAGAAAGGGGAAGGAGGGTGTGGTCTAAAGGATACAGGGTCCAGGGACAGAAAATACTGGCAACTCAGAAGAGAGGGGAAGAATTGATGGGGGAAGCAGGTGGCTAAAGATTTTGGAAGGCAGAGCTAGTGGGCTGTGTTCATGGGCCAAAAGCTTCCACAAATAGCCATGTTTTCAGTATTTTCCTAAATATCAAGAGATGCGATGTCAGCCTGATGTCCAGTGGCAAGGAGTTCCAGAGAGAGAGGCTGCATCCAGCAAAAGTTCTTTTTTGTGCTAGAGAGCCATATTTTCCTGGGAGCGAGTACTGTTAGGCAAAGTGTGTAGAAGGCAAGAAGCAGTGTACACAGAGAGGGGGAGCAAGACACTCGATTGTCTTATAAGCCAAGAGCAGGAGTTTGAAGGTGGTGCGATAAGAGATTGGCAGCCAAGGAAGAGATTTTAGAAGAGGGGTGACCTGATCAAATTTGGTGTTGAGCAGGGTCTAATCAGCTTTTCAGCCTGCTCTTGTGAAGGGAATGTAGTAATCTAGGTGAGAGATTACACAGGCTTGGATGACAGTAGCATAGGCAAGGTCATCTGAGGGCACAGAAGTGAAAAAAGGCTGATTTCTTGTGATAGAATTTGGGCCTCAGAGGTGAGTTTGGAGTTGAGAATAAAGCTGATACTATGGACTTGGAAACTGAAAAGCAAAGTAGATCCCGTTAAGATTATTCTGGAGTGGATGTAAGAATGGTTCAATTTTCCGATCCTCAGCAATTCTGTTTTTTGAGGGTTGAGCTGTAGTTTGCGGGGGTGAAGCCAGCTTGCGATCTTAAGGCAAACTTTTCGATTTGTGATTGCTTGGTCAGGGCTGATGCCTAAGGGATACAGTGGCTGAATGTCATCTGTATAAGCATAATAGGGGATTTGGTATTCCCTAATTAGTTTATCAAGAAGGGTTAGCTAAATGTTGAATGGAGTAGGGGACGGAATGGAGCCTTGTTGAACATCATATGGAAGGGGGGTGTGAGTGTGAGAAGGCCTGGCCCAGGGAGATGGTTTGGGTGTGATCATGGAGGATGGATTTGAACCAGGCTAGAGCAGACCCAGGGAGAGCTAGATTCACTAGTTGGGTGGTAAGGAGTTCATGGTCTACGATGTGAAATGCTGCTGCTGAAAGGCTTAAGAGTACTAGGAGAGCCTGTTGTCAGTCGGGCATATTAAAACCGATTCTGTGCTGTAGTAAGATCTAAAGCCAGATTGGAAGGGGTCCAAGAAGTTGGTGGCTGTTAGGAGCTCATTTGGTTGACTCAAACTTTATTTTTAAGCTCTTTATTTATACATTTTCAACATTACAATATCAAGCAAACAAAATGCTCCGCCCTGAACTCAGGAAAGGTGGTAGGCAAAATATCTTTTAAATAAATAAACCATCTACTTCTCATCTTATAATGCCATTCAGTTTCCTGGTAGAGGAGATGGTTAAGCCAAAGGATTCTCTGAAGAGAGTAGCTACCCCTCTATCATGCTTACCCTGGCAGAGGGAGTGGGCAAAGGAGTAACCTTGCAAGCAAATTTGGTTGAACTGGGGAGCATCTATTTCATGTGCCCAAGTTTCAGTTATTCACAGAACATCATTCGGAGTGGTTCTTATGAAGGTCGTGCAGCAAGTCTGAGGTTTATGGATGGATCTGATATTAAGAAGCAGAAGATTGTTCGGCATGTTCTGACTGGAGTCTTTGATTGGGAGTTGAGGTTCTCTTGAAGGGTGTAAGCATAGTCTCATGGTAAACTTACCAAGGTGGTCTCCCATACAAGAACTAACCAGGCCCAACCCTGCTTACCTTTCAAGATGAGACAAGAGCAGCACATTCAGGGCAGCATGATATGTCTGTGGGGATTTAAGTTTGTTTATTGAGCATTTATATATCTCCTGCTGTACTAGGAACTAGGCCCTAGGTGGTTTACAAAAAAAAAAACCATACATAATAAAATACAAATAAAATGCATAAAACAGAAAAGTAATAAAATCTGTAAAACCATGTAAAATGCTAAAACAGACTGATAAATTATTCACAAAATAAGACTGCCAACAAACAAATGTGACGTAAAAAAGCTGTCTGTCTCAAATGAGTTTAAGAAACTACATGTAGGCCATTTTAAATAAGTAAGTCTTTAAGGAAGACTTGAACTGTTTTGGAGACGTCATCATCCTTAGATTAATGGGTAAACAATTCCAAAATTTTGGAGTATCAGAGCAAGCTCTTTCATGGGCTTCATCTAAAAGTGCCATTTTGTTAGAAGGAACATCAAAGAAACCCCCATGAGCAGAACAGAACAGGAGAGAATAGTGAGGAGAGTATTTACCCCTGCCAAGAAAATCTTTCCTAGCAGGGATGTTTAATAATTTCTGAGCTTGAAAACACCATGATCCTATTGGGTACATGAATGAAGATGGGATTAGGCACCTGATGGCGGAATGCTGAGTAATAAGCTGCTGTCAAGGAGAAAGAGGAAAATGGGACAGGAAACAATTAGGAGAGGCTTGTGATGCAAGAGAGGAGGGCTACAGGCTAGGGGAGGGCCTTGAGAGTCGCCAAGGGTATAACTGGAATAGAGCTGGGTAGAGAATATAGTTGGAGGAGCTAGAGGTGGCAGTAAGAGGTCATACCAATCTGCATCCAAACATACTTCATTTCTCCTAATTTGATTAACAGGAGAGACTGCTCCCAAAGTTGTGCACAAAGGGGCAGCCTCTGCTGGATCTTGAACTGGTGTTCATGCAAGGGGAGTGTCATGGTAAAGAGAGGCCATTCTAATTATTGGATGTCCATTGGGTTCTTCGCAATTGATTTAGCTTATTTATTGAAAGATTTGCAGCCTCTGGAGGTCTTTTGGGCAAACTCCAATGAAAACTCAAATATCTTCTTGGGCAAAGCTTCCACTCTTGTGCTGGAGAATATTTGTAAGGCGGTCACTAGGTCTTCCTTATATTCTTTCACCAAACATTTCAGTCTGGATGCCCATGCAAAAGAGTATGCTGCCTTTGGAGCTGGTGTTCAGGGCGGCCCCAACTTTCTCCCAGATTAATTGGGCTTTGGTACTTCCCACATATCTAAACTGGTGTAGCAGGATGATAAGGAAGGAGAAATTTAGTCTTACCCGATAATTTCCTTTCCTTGAATTCTGCTACACTAATCCAGGACCATCCCGGGAAGTTGGGCCTGTGTAGTCTTCGAAGCGATGTATCTCAGTTTACAGAGCTTAAGACACAACCAGAGATTTACTTTTTGCTTCTTCTTTTTCTCCTCTTCATTTATCCAAGAAAAGTTTGTAAGGATCATTAGTTTGGAGTATCCTTTGTGTTTCAAATTATGTGCACCTTATTTAAGAGTTTGAATCAGTTACTTTGTTCTTCATGGCTTTGACATGAGAAATACTGGCTTTTTGCTGAAGTTGCACCATGGTAACTACCGGCGATATCACTGAAAAAGGTGTCTCCTCTGCCTTCTTCTGCTAGTAAGGGGAGAGTGGTGTGGCAGGATTCAAGGAAAGGAAATTACCAGGTAAGATTAAATTTCTCCCTTTTTCAAGTTTCCTTTTCTGCATGCTGTGCTGGGTGACAGTGAGCTGTAGCTGAACTGTAGCTAATCAGATTGCGCCATCGCTGCCCTGACCGAAGCCCATATCAAGAGTGCCAGCGCTCACACACATGGGGAGTGCCAGCCTCCCCATGTGTGTGAGCGCTGGCACTCTTTTATAACTGCTGTGTCCCAAATGAAGGTGGGCAAACCCAGGGTTCTGGCACATGAGCTCAGCCAATTTAATTAGTACAGAAAATAAATTCTAATGACAAATGCAGTACATTTATTCTCTCATTTTAATGTGCAACTTTTTTTATCCCATTTTTTTTTTATCTTTTCCTTATGCGTTTTGTTTCCTCCCTTCTTCCCCCTCTGCCCACTGCATGGCTCTCCTGTTTTGCCCCAGCCCAGTACCTGGGTAGTTGAGGCAGGTCAGCTGCTGTTTGGGACAGGAAGAGGGAGGAAACGTGGTTAAAGGACCGAGGTGAGAGAGAGGGAGCCGCTCTGGCATTGGCTCCCAGGCTCAGGGTTTCCCAAGCTCGTCCAGGATTGTTTGCTTTCTCCAATACCCGCTCCCCTCCACTTTGTATTCTTTTTCTTTCCTTAGTATTGTGAGCCTGACCTGGCATCTCCGCTCCCAAGGACTGAGCCCTGACTCTTGCACAATGAAGGATGACTGGAGCTGCCCCGCTGGCGTTTCCGTGAGTGACAGCAATTCACGGAAACTGAAAAGGGGCAATTCAGCTGCATGAGAGAGAGGAGCCAGCGGACAACTAACTTCCTTCCAGCAGTTGCCAAATTTACAGAATCTGCCAGGAAGCCCATCCTTACTGGCTGGCAAACCCTGCATCTCTCTCATTAAGTGGAAGGATTTTGCTGTTGCTTTAACCATTTCCTTTGTGGCCTGATGATTTCATCTACTTTATATAAAAAAAAAAAAAAGAATAAATGTGAGTTCTTTACTGAAGCTGATGGGGTACAGATTCCCCTCACCCTCTTCTTCTTCTTCCTCCAAGACCAGCAATCTCTGCAGAACTCGACTTTACAGGAGCCTCTCTTCTCCTGTTTCTCCATTACTGGCGTGGAAAAAGTGATCTTTTTTTAAATTAAAGATGTTCTGATCTGCAGCACTGTCTTGGTGTCATGCATTAAGAGTACAGACAACCCCCGCTACAAGAGGGCTGCACTGTCTCGCAGTTGGGCAGGTGGAGGCTGTGCATGTTTTCATGCTCACATCCTGAAGGGCAGCAGTCATGCAGTCTCCCTGACCTGCAGTCCTGTGCCAGCTGATCCCTCGGGGGGGGCAGAGGGGATCAGCGGTGCTGCTGCTACTTAATTCTGACCCTGGTGGTCCGCGGCAGGACTGGTGCCAGTGTCATTCCAGGGTCTGCTTTTGCCTTTTTACAGCCCCTGAAAGCAACGTACTGTGAAACAATGGCTGGAAAGGTTTAGGATCGGCTGCAGGGTGCAGAAGAGTGTGTGCACGCAGAAAATGCACTCGGTGCAGCCGCCAGACACCTTGAGGGTTTGCTGGAACAAATTATCACTGTTAATGCCATAAGCATTGTTGCTGCCACCAGCTCCCGCTATATTAATGTCTACAGCAGGTGCGTAATAGATTAAAACCATATAATTAAAGTAAGTTCTGAGTGATCTTGACTAGTATTGTAAATCTTTCCCACTCTTTAAGCTTAATGAGATTCCCCACTGTTTTTTGAGAAGTGTGGTGTGGATGAGTACCGTCATTGCTTCAGAGAAGGCGGCTGGTGCTGCGGCACGAGAGAGAGAATGGAGGTCGGGGCTACAAAGAATGGCAGAAGAGGGATATGTACACCTGCGTGTGTTCGTTTGCATTTTTCAGCATGGGGTTATACTTCTGATGGTTCTCTCTAGGCATCAAAACCAGTCCTACTGGAACTGAAGTTTCTCTGAGGAAGTTGGGCTTAGAAATGTCAGAAAAACTAAACTCCTAAAGATCTGAAAAATACATCCGTGCTCAACCACTTGGACCGGTCTGAGGCCCAGCAAGAGACCCAAGATGCATTCCTGGCCTTCAGGCTTGTAATGGTGCTGGTCCAAGCCTGGTTCAGGCTCCTGCTGCATGGGCATGCTGCTAGGTGGGAATCTGGGTTTCCTTCCTGGCTTGGGCTCCTGCTAGGGCTGGGAATGCTGTCACGTACTGGTCCGTAGCCAAGGTGCCTGAACAAATTTGCTTATGCACCATGTTTTGGCTGTGGGGGCGGTGCTTTGTGCGTGGGGGGTTGTGTATGTTTGTCGTGAGTAGACCTGATACATGCTGGTATTTGTAGGAGCCGCACAAGGGGATTCTTGCAAGGAACGGATGAAGTGTGTGAGAACAATTGCATCCTAGATGCCTATTCTCAGTCCTGGAATTTGATACCTAATGCACCAAAGAGGGCTGTTTTCTTCATTCTACCTTTACACATCTCAGAGCCAAAAGTAGATCCCTGTACTCACCCAGATCAGTCAAGACTCCTGAGTTTTGTACCCCTGCCAGCAGATGGTGACAGATAAAGTTTTATTGAAACTGCTATTTCCTGTTCGTACTCCGGATCAGTCCGGATGAGTGGGTTTATGCATCCCTACCAGCAGATGGAGGCAGAGAACAAAACTTCGAGGCACTGCTACATAACCGAGAGTGCTACCTGCAGTTCCTCAGTATTTCTCTGTCTCCAGCAGATGGTAGAGCTGCACCTGCAGTCTGGAATTTCAAGAAATTTAAAGATTAAGAATTTAGAAGATTTCGGCTCCCCGTGGTAGAGCGGGGGATTGATGATCCCTGAGGAGCTCTGCCCTTATCTTTGGGGGGGGGGGGGGGATGATAGCTGATGGTTCCAGTTGCCTCATCCCCCCTGGGTCCCTGTTGCCTGTCTGGGCTCAGCCATCTTCACCAGAAGCAGGGAAGTATTTTCAGGTTTCTTCCCTTTCTGTCTCCCTTTAACTAAGAGGAAAGGAACGGTGCAGCTTTCGGCTGTGCTCCAGTGGCTGGTTTGAGGTTTCACGGCCGGTGGGCAGCTCAAGGTGAGCTGGGCTGAATAGTTGTGTGTGTCAGGGCCAATGGAGCTGGTTCAGCACCTGGACAGCGCTGTCTATAATGCTTGCAGGCAGGGTTTATTTTTAGGCCGCTTTTGTCGGCTTGCTGTCTCCTGCGCTGCGTGGAAACGTTTGCTGGGGCTGCAGCTCAAGGCGCTCTCGGTTCGGCCACGCTATGTAGAGAATGCACCTCCATGGGTGCGCCGGGGGATGGCAGGAAATTGAATTCGGCAGTGGGGAGGGGAGTGTCTGAGGAACCAGTGGCCATTTTGTGCACATGTGCTGGAAACCAGGCTGCTATTTCAGGGCTTTGGGACTCCCATGCTTTTTCCTGCAGAATAAGACCCTGCTGATAGAGTGGGGGAGCAGCCGCAAGGGGATGCGGATCCAGACCTCCCTTCAGATCCAGAAACTTTTTCTCTGGATTTCGTCCTTTTGATGCATAAAGCCTATTCCCTGTACGTACCAGGATCAGTCCAGGACACCTGGGTTGTGACTCCGCACCAGTAGATGGAGACAGACTAAAACTTGTGGGCGGAGCCATATATAAGCCCCTGTGCCAGTCACAGCCCCTCAGTCTTACTCTGTCTCCAGTAGATGGTGCAGGTCCAGTCACAGCCCTGCCTGACCTGATTCTGGTTGTTAGGTTTGATTTTTGAGTTAGTTTTGTTAGTTTTTAATTGTTCTGTGCTAAATTGGGTTTTGTGTTTTAATTCTTTCCCGGGTGCCCTGCCTCCCAGGGGAGTTGAGAGGTCCTGAGGGGACTACCCTCCCCCGGTTGAGGCCGCTGCCAGGGTTGAGGACCCGGCTAAACTAGTGGCAGCGTCAGGGGTGACACCAGGGAGCCTGGTTCACTCACCCCTGCAGGAAAAAGGGCCTTCAGAACCAGGGACAGCGCATTTTTTTCTGTTAAAAAAAAAAAAAAGTTTTACTTTTATTTTCTTGCGGCTCTCCGTTCCTTGGCGTTGACGCTCCGTTTTCGTCGGTGGGGGGGCGTCGCCAGCTGGGGGGAGGTCGCCGAATTGCGCCGTTTTAGTTATTTTAAATATTTTTCCTCTGTGGTAATTTTGTTCGGCGCGTCTCTATTTTCCCGCGTTCGTCGGCATGCCTCGGGGTTCGCAGTGCAGGGCCTGCGGCTCGGCGCGTGCGCGTCTCTCCCGGGACAGCCTTTGTTCGGCATGTGTCCCGGGTGATGAGGGAACTTCAGCAGCAGCACCGGATGCAACGGCACAGCCTAGTGCAGGGAAAGGTGCACAGGCCTTAGACGGGGATGACCCCAAGGTGGTGCGGCTATTCCGCAGAGAGGAACTGTCACCTCTCATCCCAGCCTTCTCCAGGAGCTGGGGATTGAGGCTCCCCCAGTGGTGGTCCGCCAGGAGGCGAACATGGATCCTGTTTTGCTCGGCCTCACAGGGCCAGCGGTCGCCTTCCCTTTTCATTTCTCATCCACGGATATCCTCTTCAAGGAATGGGATACTCCGGAGCTGGGTTTGAAAGTCAGCAAAGCCATGGATAAGCTCTACCCTTTACCGGAGGAGGCGTTGGAACTCCTCAGACTCCCGAAGGTGGATTCGGCGGTCTCCGCTGTCACGAAGAGGTCTACCATCCCGGTCACGGGAGCAACAACCCTCCGGGATATTCAAGACCGAAAGTTGGAGGTTCAACTCAAAAAGATTTTTGAGGTTTCCGCCCTAGGAGTGCGAGCTGCCATTTGCACGAACTTTGCTATGCGTGCTAGTCTGCGCTGGGCCCAGGTATTGCAGGCTAATGCGGATCTCTCTCCGGAGGAGGCTTCCCAAGCAGATAGGTTGGAAACGGTTATTGCATATGGGGCTGATGCGCTCCATGATCTTTTACGCACTTCAGCTAGGTCCATGGTAGCAGCGGTGTCGGCACGCCGTCTTCTTTGGCTACGCAACTGGGCGGCAGATGGTTCGTCCAAGGCTCACCTCAGGGCGTTACCCTTTAAAGGGAAATTGCTGTTCGGAAAGGAGTTAGATGACTTAATGGTTTCACTAGGTGAGAACCGAGCGTTTAAGCTGCCAGAGGATAGGGCCCGGGCGCGCTCTTCGTTTTCCAGCAGAGCTCGTTTCCGGGGACCCCGAAAGTCCAGGCCGCAAAGATCCACCGGGTCCTCTTATAGACCGTCCTCTTCTCGGAACACTCACTGGCAGCAGTCCTTTCGAGGCAAAAGTTTTGGCAGGCAAGGAGGAGCCCCGTCGGGTGCGGGGTCCAAGCCTTCGCAATGAAGTTCGGCCGGCCCATCCCTCCTTGCGTCCTCAGCACGTTGTCCCAAACGTGGGGGCGCGTCTATCCTTGTTCCTCGAGGAATGGGCCAGCATTACGTCGGATCAGTGGGTCCTCAATGTGATAAGACACGGTTACGAGTTAGATTTTGCTCGCATCCCAGTGGACAAATTCCTGGTCTCGCCCTGCAAAGATCCCAAGAAGAAAGCGGCGGTGCTAGATACCATTCGAAGACTAGAAAGCTTGGGGGCCATCTCGCCGGTTCCGGCCGATCAGTACGGCAAGGGCCGTTATTCCATTTACTTCATAGTTCCCAAGAAAGACGGCACTTTCCGACCCATTCTGGATCTCAAAGGAGTCAACAGATGCCTTCGGGTCCCTCACTTCAAGATGGAGACCATTCGTTCGGTGATCGCGTCAGTGCGGCCAGGAGAATTCCTTGCGTCACTAGATCTCACAGAAGCATACCTTCATGTGGGCATCCAACCAGCGTTCCAGCGGTTCCTGCGGTTTTGCATTCTGGGAAGACACTTCCAGTTCCGGGCTCTTCCGTTCGGCCTGGCGACAGCGCCTCGGACATTCACGAAAGTGATGGTGGTGGTGGCGGCGCACTTACGTCGGGAAGGCCTCCTGGTTCACCCTTACCTCGACGATTGGCTGATTCGGGCGAAGTCAGAGAGCTTGTGTCGGCAGGCGGTAGCCAAGGTGCTTCAATTCTTGCAGTCCCTGGGCTGGGTGGTCAACTACAACAAGAGTCATCTGGAACCCACTCAGTCCTTGGAGTATCTAGGAGCCGTCTTCGACACAAAACGGGACAGAGTGATTCTCTCTCAGGAACGGATATGCAAATTACAGTCTCAGGTGCGACGTCTTTTGTCTCAGCACTGTCCGCGAGTCTGCGATTACCTGACGGTTCTCAGATCTATGGCCTCCACGCTGGCGTTAGTCCCTTGGGCATTCGCTCACCTACGGCCGCTGCAGTCTTCATTGCTTTCTCGCTGGAAACCGATTTCAGAGGAATTTTATCTTCCACTGCATCTCGACAGTCAGGCGCGCTCCAGCCTGAGCTGGTGGCTGGATTCCAAACATCTCTCCTGTGGAGTATCTCTTCTCCTTCCCAACTGGACAGTGGTGACCACGGATGCCAGTCTTTCCGGTTGGGGTGCAGTTTGCCAAGGGAAATCGGTTTCAAGGTCTGTGGTCAGAAGATCAGACCCGGTGGTCTATCAACCGCCTAGAGTCCAGGGCGGTCCGTCTGGCATTGCAAGCTTTTCTACCCCTCGTACGAGGAAAGGCGATCCGAGTATTGTCGGACAACGCTACCACTGTGGCTTACATCAATCGCCAGGGCGGGACGAAAAGCCCTCAAGTAGCGGAGGAAGCGCGTTCCTTGATGGCCTGGGCAGAGCGGCATCTCAGCGATCTCGCTGCGTCTCACATAGCAGGAGTCGACAATGTCCAGGCGGACTTCCTCAGCCGGCACCACCTGGATCCGGGAGAGTGGGAGCTGGCGGAAGAAGCGTTTCTTTTCATTTGCAGGACTTGGGGAACGCCCCACATGGACCTGATGGCCACGTGGAACAACTCAAAAGCTCCGAGATTTTTCAGTCGACGCCGAGAAAGAGGAGCAGAAGGGGTCGACGCGTTAGCTCTTCCCTGGCCAGCGGAGGTGCTACTGTATGTGTTCCCACCGTGGCCCATGATCGGCAAAATCCTGCGGCGCATAGAATTGCACCCGTCCAACATGATCATGGTGGCGCCGGAATGGCCGCGCCGTCCGTGGTTTGCGGATCTGATCCAATTGTCGGTGGCGCTGCCCCTTCGTCTACAGGGGTTTCCGGGGCTCCTTCGTCAGGGCCCCGTCTGTTTAGAGGATGCGGATCACTTCTGTCTCGCGGCATGGCTTTTGAGAGGAATCGATTGAAGCGCAAAGGTTACTCAGATGCGGTAGTTGCCACGTTGCTGAGATCCAGGAAGCAGTCTACATCTCTGGCTTATGTTAGAGTCTGGGTAGTTTTTGAAGAGTGGTGCGTAGAGCGGGGTCTGGATCCCACTTCCGCTACTATTCCTGATATTTTGGCTTTTCTCCAGGCTGGGCTGGCCAAAGGTTTAGCATGCAGTTCCCTACGGGTCCAAGTGGCGGCGCTTGGTTGTTTGCGTGGTTAAGTCCGGGGAGTCTCCCTGGCTCTCCACCCAGATATCTCCCGTTTTCTAAGGGGAGCGAAACACCTCCGTCCTCCTTTGCGGCCTCCTTGTCCGTCTTGGAACCTCAACTGGGTGCTCTCGACTTTATGCTCAGCTCCTTTTGAGCCTCTGAAGCGTTCTACGATCAAAGATCTCACGTTGAAGACTGTATTCCTGGTAGCGATTGCGTCGGCTCGCCGAGTTTCCGAGTTGCAGGCTCTGTCCTGTAGGGAGCCCTTCTTGCGCATTTCCGATTCGGGGGTTTCCTTGAGGACCGTTCCCTCTTTTCTGCCTAAGGTCGTATCGGCTTTTCATTTGAATCAATCGGTTGAACTTCCCGCTTTCGCGGTAGGGGAGTCTTCAGATCCAAAATTGAGGGACTTGAGAAAACTAGATGTGCGGAGGTCTCTTCTGCGCTATCTAGAGGTTACAAATTCTTTTCGGTTGTCGGATCATCTGTTTGTTTTGACGTCTGGTCCGAAGAAAGGTTCTGCTGCGTCCCGCACGACGATCACCCGTTGGCTCAAGGAGGCCATTGGTTCCGCGTACATTTTGCGCGGTAAATCACAGCCGGTAGGTCTTCGTGCTCATTCGACGAGGTCTCATGCTGCGCCTTGGGCGGAATCTTCTCAGGTGTCGCCTCAAGAGATTTGCAGGGCGGCTACCTGGAAATCGTTGCATACCTTCATTAAACATTACCGGTTGGATGTTCAGGCTACTGATGCTGGGGGTTTTGGAGAGAGGGTACTCCGAGCGGGACTCTCTGCTTCCCACCCTCGATAACTTAACTCTGGTACATCCCAGGTGTCCTGGACTGATCCTGGTACGTACAGGGAAAGGAAAATTAGTTTCTTACCTGATAATTTTCGTTCCTGTAGTACCAAGGATCAGTCCAGGATCCCGCCCGCAGTGTTGCGCTATAGTAACGGAGAGTCCGCTCTTTGTTGTTTTCTTATAATACGCTGACCCCTTGTTTTGTTCGCTCTCCCGGTTGGGGAGTCTGTTTTCCTGTAGGGGTGTTGGAGTTATTTTCGTTTACTTAGTAAGTTTTCTATGGTTAGCTATGTTGGCTTTTGGATTTTTCTACTTTGACATTACGTATGACTGAGGGGCTGTGACTGGCACAGGGGCTTATATATGGCTCCGCCCACAAGTTTTAGTCTGTCTCCATCTACTGGTGCAGAGTCACAACCCAGGTATCCTGGACTGATCCTTGGTACTACAGGAACGAAAATTATCAGGTAAGAAACTAATTTTCCTTTCAGCCAGAAAGGGAGCTGGGACCAAGAGGCCTTTGCCTAAGAAGGCCCGGGCGGCGAAGAAGCCTAAGCAGTCCAGAGGTTTCCTGATGCTCTTGGGTCTCGAGATCCACGGTGGAGGAAGACATATCTGAGACGGATGATCTGGATCAGGTTCAGGGATGTACAGTGGATCCGGGTAGGGATCCTGCTGGTATAGCACTGGATCCGGGTCATGATCCTAGCACTCCTGTAGGGGATCCTAGGCAGAATCCGGACGAGATTCCAGCTACGGATGGGGACAATCCTCAGGTGGTCCGTTTGTTCCGCAGGGAGGAGTTGAGTCCATTGATCCCTCAGGTTCTGGAAGAACTGGGGATTAAAATCACTCAGGAGGAGTAGGATAATGAGAGAGGTGGACACGGTCCTGGAGGGATTGGGGGGCCCCCTAAGGCTTTCCTGTTACCTAAAATGGTGAAGACGTTGCTGGATCGGGAGGGGAAATCTCCCAAAGTGAATTTGAAGGTAGCCAGAGCTATGGCCAAATTATATCCCTTGCCAGAACAGACCCTGGTCATGAAGGTTCCCAAGGTTGATGCGGCGGTATCCGAAGTTATCAAGAAGTCTACCATTCCAGTGGCAGGTGCAGCAGTATTCAAGGATATTCAGGATCGAAAACTGGAAATCCTCTTTAAAAGGTTGTTTGAAGTTTCGACTCTGAGCCTGCGTGCAGCGGTTTGCGGCAGTCTGATAGAGAGCCTGTTTGTGCTGGGTTCAGAAGGAGGATAAGAGGTTGGAATCGAACGAGGAAGTGGCACAAGCGACCCACTTGGATGTGGGAGCAGCCTATGTGGCGGATACCCTGTACGACATGATTCGGACTTCCGCCAGAACCATTGGCTCTGCGAGGAGACTCCTGTGGCTACGAAATTGATCGACAGATGTGTGGTCTAAGGCCCAGCTGTCTAACTTGCCTTTTAAGGAGAAGCTGCTGTTCGGAGAGGATTTGGAGCAGCTCATGAAGCAATTGGGGGAGTCTAAGGGTAACAGGTTGCCTGAGGACAAGAACTCCAAGAAGGTTTTCCTCCGCATTCTCGATTTCAGGAGGCAAGGAGGTTTTGCGCTGGCAGGAGTCAGGTACAGGTTGCCCCAAAGCAGAGTTCTGTCCATCAGCAGCCCTTTAAAGCCCAGCACAGGGCCCCGGGGGACAGTGGGTCCCAAGGGGTGGGGGTGGTAACAAGATCGGGCAATGAAGGCGTGTGGGTCCACTCCTGTCCAGAGGCCATTGGAGGGAGGCTGGCCCTATTTTACGAGGAGTGGACCAAGGTCATGTCGAACCAGTAGGGTCCTGCAAGTGGTGAGAGAAGGCTATGCTTTATAATTTTCTCGGCCACTCAGGGATGCCTTTGTAATCTCCCCCTGCCGTCTCCTGGAGCAAGCGGGAGGTAGTGCGGGAGACATTTCAATGTCTGCAGCTTCTGTGAGCCATTGTTTAGGTGCCTCCTCTGGTGAGGGGACAGGATTTTTACTCCATGTACTTTGTGGTGCCCCAAAAGGAAGGCACTTTTCAACCAATTCTTGATCTTCAGAAGGTCAATGTGGCCCTCCATGTGCTGCGCTTTTGGATGGAGACGCACACAGTGATGATAGTTCATAAAGGCAGTTTCTGGCGTCGTTGGTCTTGTCAGAAGCCTATCTGCACATCCCCATTCAGATTGACCACCAGAAGTTTCTGAGATTCATGATACTTGGGGAACACTTCCAGTTTTGATCTCTTCCTTTTGGGTTGGTGATGGTGCAACGCACTTTCACAAAGGTGATGGTGGTAGTGGCAGCGGCTCTCAGGAAGGAAGGTATCCTGGTGCACCTGTACCTGGACGATTGGCGGATACAGGCAAACTCTGAGGTGGAGTGTGTTCGCTCAGTCCAGCGAGTATTGCAGCATCTGGAGTCGCTGGGCTGGGTGACAAACCTTGCGAGGTCATTTGGAGCCGACTCAATCCCTGGAATATCTGGGAGCTTGCTTTGATACCTGGCTGGGGAAGGTTTTCTGTCTACGGAAAGAGTCCTCAAGTTGCAGAGTCAGGTCCTTCAGTTACTGGACTTGCTGGTGCCCAAGATCTGGGATTACCTGCAGGTGCTAGGTTCCATGGCATCTACGCTGTATTTAGTGCCATTGGCCTTTGCTCTCATGCGCCCTCTGCAGTGGGTTCTGTTATCCCGTCGGAATCCGCTATCAGAAGAATTTCAGCTTTCTTTACCATTGCTAGCAGATACCAGGTCCAGTCTTTCATTGTGGCTTTCTCAGCATTTTCTAGAGAAAGGGATGGATCGGAAGTCCACGACTGGATATTAGTGACCACGGATGCCAGACTATTGGGCTGGGGGTTGATTTGCCAGGGGAAATCAGCCCAAGGTCAGTGGCCTCCAGAAGAGGCAACTTGGTCTATCATTCGGCTGGAAACCAGGGCAGTGCGTAAGGCCTTGTTAGCGTTTCTTCTACTTGTCTGGGATAAGTTGGTGTGTGTGTTCTCCAACAATATGATAGTGGTGTACATCAATCGGCAGGGCGGCACAAAGAGTCTGGTGGTGTTAGAGGTACAAGAATTGTTCGAATGGGCGGAGAAACATTTGCAGCGGATAGCTGCTTCTCATGTAGCCAGCATGGACAATGTGCAGGTGAACTTCCTCAGCAGGCAGTATCTGGATCCAGGGGAGTGGGAGGAGTTGGCAGAGGCCTTCACCTTGCTGCAGGCAAGGTGAGGCAAACCAGTGGTGGACCTCATGGTGACTCTAGTGAATGCCAAATTGGATCAGTTTTTCAGTCATGGAAGAGAGGGCATTGACGCTCTCATTCAACCATGGGCAGCGTGCTGATGCTGTACGTGTTTCCCCCATGGCCTCTTGTAGGTCAGGTGCTGCGGCGTATTGAACTTCATCCGGGCAGGTTGATTCTGGTAGTGCTCGAGTGGCCACAGCAGCTGTGGTTTGAGGATCTTCTGTGTCTGGTGGTAGATGGTCCTGTTCGCTTGTCTCACCTCTCGGGGTTGCTGCGGCAGGGCCCATATTTTCAGACAGAGAGGATCTCCTCTGTCTAGTGGCTTCGCTTTTGAATGGTGGCGGCTTTGTTTAAAGGGCTATTCGGGGCCGGTGATTGCAACTTTGCTGCAGGCAAGAAGACCTTCCACTTCGATGGCTCTTGTCCAAGTATGGAGAGTCTTCGAATCTTGGTGTTTGTAGAACAGGGTGCAACCTTTAAAGGTGGACATTCCTCAGGTCCTGGCCTTCTTGCAGAGCAGTTTAGTGCAAAAGATAGTTGGTTAATAATTATTCATTTTGGCATGACAGGCTCTATTCATTCATATGTTGTTTTTTATTTAATTATTCACACATTTTAGAAACATTCCCAGATTTTTATTTTCATTTTTATAATTTTCTGGAATTTATTCCGTTTTTGTTTCATTCTCTATTTTTTCTTATTTATGGGGGTTCTATTTTATGGTTGAGCACCATTCAGAGTATTGATATAATACATGACTGCAGAGGTGTAATTCGTTGAAACTTTTTTTGCTAAACTTTTTTTGCTATTTTCTAGACATATGTACACGTTGGAATTTATTCTGACCATTTATTCTGACCATCATCCCAATGATTCTCTGATATATAAGGTATTACTTCACTAATTTTAAATTACGTGGATACTTTTGTCCATTGATGTTGCTGACTGCACAATTTATACTTTGATGCTTTTTGTCACCTCATTTATTTATATGTAATTTGTTATGTGTATTTTATGTGTATTTTATGAGGAGTTTTTAGTATTTATTTAATTGATATTTCATAATTGTATTGATTTTTGATATTTGCATTTTAATGATTTTATGGTTTTTATGCATATGTTTATTCACATATTTATGTTATAAATTTTTTTAAATGTTTGTTTGTAGCCCCTGAGGCAGCCACCGTTGGTGGCGAAACTCGGCCAGAGTCGGGCACTTGCATATGATATTTTACGTCTCCATCAATAAATATTTGAGAGAGACTTCTTGTGGCATCCACCATTTTGTTACTTCCTTAAGGATGGAGGGTAGGCCATTAGCGTCACATCAGGATATGGTTTGCTTTCTGAAAGGAGCAAAACATCTGCATCCTCTGGTACAGAAGATCTGTCTGGATTGGAATCTGAATTTGGTTCTTCACGTGCTGTGTGGTCCTCCCTTCGAACCAATGCGGAAGGCGACATTGAAGGATTTAACCCTGAAGACTGTTTTCCTAGTGGCCATGTGCTCGACTCGACAGATATCGGAGCTACAAGCATTATCGTGCAGGGATCCCTTTCTCCGCTTTTTGGGGGATGGAGTTTCCTTAGGTATGGTTCCTTCTTTCTTGCCAAAGGTGTTATCCTCCTTTCACCTCAATCAGGTTGTTGAGCTTCCATCCTTTCTGAACTTGACGGCCAAAACTCCGATGGCTAGGGAGCTTCACGTTTTGAATGTGTGTTGAATTCTTGTGCGATATCTCAAGGTGACCAATGCCTTTTGGAGATCGGATCAACTGTCCTGTTCAGTGGAGCAAAGAAGGGAAATAAGGCTTCCAAGGGCACTAGTGCTCGTTGGTTAAAAGAGATGATAGCATGGGCTTACATCTGTAAGGGCCAGTCGGTGCCAGAAAGGTTGAGAGCGCATTCCAAGCCCTCATGGACCAGAGTGTCAGCTGCTGTCTCCACAGGAGACCTGTTGTGCGGCAATGTGGTCTTCTCTTCACACTTTCCATTACTTCTTGGATGTATGAGCCCCAGAGGAGGCGACGTTTAGGGAAAGTGTTTTACACACAAGTCTTTCGGGTTCTCGCCCAGAATAAAGGGGCTTGGGTACATCCCATTAGTCTGGACTGATCCAGAGTATGAACAGGAAAGGAAAATTGGTTCTTAGCTGCTAATTTTCATTCCTGAAGTACCAAGGATCAGTCCAAAGACCCATCCCCCCATCTGTTGTGCTTCTGGATATGGTTGAGCTTGACATTGCATATGATATACTCAGATTATTGAGCAGTGTACATAGTATGGTATAGTTTTTCTGTTAAATCAAGGGGGCCTAGTTTGCAGGGGAATCCAACTTAAGTCTGTTTGCCCAAAGTATATTGGGGTTTGTTATGGTAGGCATCTTGGCTTGGGTACACGTCAATACTAAGGAACTGCAGGTGGCACTCTTTTATGTAGCAGTGCCTCAAAGTTTTGTGTTCTGCTTCCATCTGCTGGTAGGGATGCATAAACCCACTCATCGGGACTGATCCATGGTACTTCAAGAACAAAAATTAGCAAGTAAGAACCAATTTTCCTATAACATAGTGTGCTACCTGCAGTTCCCCAGTATTTTTCTGTCTCCAGCAGATGGCAGATAGTCTAAATCTGCTATTTTTTTTTCTTTTAAGCTTAGACTGCAGGTTTTGCACTATCTCAAAAGGAGCCTCCCGGGGAGTTGTAAGGTCCTGGTGGGGCTATCCCCTCTATGTGACAAGCAGGGCATTGGCGACCCTTCTTTAGCTCGCTCCAGTTCCAGTGTGGTTGACATCTAATCGTCCAGATCCCTCAGCTCACATGAGGCAGCGCTGTGACCCACTGGCGATCCTGTCCACTCCATGTCTCTTTTCATGTTTTGCTGGTAAAGTTTAAAAAAAAAAAGAAATGAGAGCAGAGCCTTTGTTTTATTTCTCTGCCAGGGTTTACTGCTTAGATCAGGGACCCAGGACAGGTGACTGAGGAGTTGTGCAATGGGCAGGTCTCCCGGCGTCAGTAGGTCGGCGGTGCTGAAACCAGAGGTGCAGCTTCAGGCCCTAAGCGCATGTTCAAAGTCATGCTATATGCTTCTCTATATTGGGCCTGCGGGGGCGGGGGTCACGTTCACAGCTCAATCAATAAATTCTATGTGCTGGGTGTGCTGCTGGTGGGGAGGGCCTGTTAGCAGGACTCTCCCCTCCTGTTTGCACTGATTCTCTTCGGCATGCCACACCAGTGCTTCTCCCAGGGCCTTTCTAGTGCAGGGGGGATGGTGGCCATTTTGGATGCTGCCATGCGGTATCCCGTGGTTTTGGGGAAGCCTGAGCCTTCTCTACCATGCCTGCCCCCAGCTGCTACGGGTCCTGGGATGGATTAGGATGATCGTGAGGGGGAAGATTTTCCTCTGGATGCAGGGACCATGGATGTTGGATCTTCTCAGGATCAGGATTCCAATGACTCAGGTTTTTTTTCTTCTGAGTTTTTTCTCCTGATGCACAAGGCTTTTCTGGCCAGGAATGTGTCGGGGGGGGGGGGGGGGGGGGGCATAGTGACTCATGGCCTTGATCCCTGGGGGGGTCCAAAGGCAAACTGTAATCCTCCTAAGAGAGTGCGCCAAGGGAGTTTGGCGCGTCTTGAGCCTGGCTTTTAGTTCTGGTTATCCACAGTGATATAGATGATTTGGAGGATCTGCAGGAGGGCCCTGGGGAGGTTCCACTGCAGGACATGCCAGATTTGATCCAGGATCTGCAGGAGGTGCCTGTAGCTGAAAGCGATGATCCCAAGGTGGTTTGCCTTTTTGCAGATGAGGAGCTTTGGCAATTGATTCCACAGGTTCTCCAGGAGCTTGGAATCAAGGTGCCACAGGAAAAGTATGACTTGGAGATGCAGATCCAGTATTGGATGGCCTGAGAGGGCCAACCAAGATGTTTCCCTTTAACAAGTCTGAAGAAGCTGGTGGTCAGGGAGAGGGATTCTTCCTGAGTCAGCTCTATATGTCAGAAGAGCTATGGTAAAGCTCTGCTTCTACCGGAGAACACCTTGGAGTTGTCTGTGCCCAAGGTGGATGCCTCATTATCAGTAGTCACCAAGAAAAACTACTATTCTGGTAGCGGGCTGCATCACATTGAGGTATCTGCAGGATCGAAGTTGGAGCTCCATCTCAAGAGGATTTTTAAAGTTTCTAATCTGACCATCAGGGCTGGGGTGTGCAGAAGTCTAGTGCAGAGGGCGTGGGTCCGGTAGTTGCAGGAGTCGCATCCTGTAGGAGCAGCGGAAGCACAGTAGGCGGATCATATGGAAGTAGCAGTGTGGCATATGGAGCCGATGCCTTTTATGATTATATCAGAACTTCTTCACGGATTATGATGTTGGCAGTGTCTGCTGGGCATCTGCTATGGTTGCGGAATTGGTCAGCTGATGTTTGGGCCAGGTCGCAGCTTGGGGCGATTCATTTAAAGGAAAGTTGTTTGGTGAAACTTGGAGAAGATATTGAAGCATCTGGGTGAATCCAAGGTGCACAAGTTGCCAGGAGGACAACCCTAAGGGTAGAAAGTTGGTGCTGGCACGGGCTAGGTTTCAGGACAACAGAAGATTTCGTCAGTCCAAATGTTCTGGGGGTCTGCAGCAGCAGTTCTCTGCCAGGGCTTTGTCCTGGGAGCAGTCCTTTCGAGGGGGCCGAAGGCCCACCTGGTTCAATTCTGGTACCAGTTTAGGAAGCACAAAGCCTTCGCAATGATGCGAGGCTCACCCACTCTTCAGTTCCAGCTGCTGGAGAGTGTTTATTGCTTTTTTTTCAAGGAGTGGGTCAAGATTACCACAAACTAGTGGGTTCTCAAGGTGGTAAGAGATGGCTATGCTTTAGATTTTGGTCATCCCATCAGGGATCACTTTGTCTTTTCTTCTTGTGGTCTGCTTACAAAGCAGTTGGCGGTCTGAGAAACAATGGATTGCTTGAAGCTCCTGGGGGCCATAGTGCCAGTTCCCATAGAGTATCAGACACCAGAGGGGGGTATTCCATCTATTTCGTGGTACCAAAGAAGGAAGGGGTCCCTCAGGCCCATTCTGGATTTAAAGAAAGTAAATGTGGCCCTCAGAATTCCACGGTTTTGCATGGAAACCTTAAGGTTAGTCATTGCAGCAGTGCTTGTTGGAGAGTACATGGCCCATCTAGATCTGACAGAGGCTTATCCGCACATAGCCATCAGGCAGGGCCATCAAAGGTTTCTGTGGTTTATTATTCTCTGGGAACATCTTCAGTTTCGAACCTTTTCTTTTGGGCTAGCAATGGTGGCACGTTTGTTCACCAAGGTAATGGTGGTGGTAGTGGCAGTGATAAGAAGGGAAGGAGTGCTAGTGCATCCGTATCTGGACGTTTGGCTCATTAGGAGGAAGTCAGAGGATTTCTGTCGGTGGACTGTGTAGAAGATGCTGGACGGATTGCAGTCGGTAGGCTGAGTGGTGAATCTTCCAAAGAGTCAGCTTGTTCCCTCTCAGTCTCTGGAGTGTTTAGGGGCATGGTTCGACACAAAAGAGGGTAGAGTGTTCCTCATGGAGGACTGGATGTGGAAGCTTCAGGGACAGATTTGTTGCTTGCTGGGTCTTTCCATGCTCAGGGTTTGGGACTATTTGCAGGTCCTTGGTTCCATGGCTTCAACTTTGGAGTTTGTCCTTTGGGCATTCATACATATATGATCTCTCCAGAGAGCTGTTCTCTCCCGATGAAATCCTTTGTAAGGAGAATTTCATATTCCTCTTCTGCTAGAGGGGGAAAGCAGGAACAATCTCTCATAGTGGCTACTTCGGGCCAATCTGGAATGGGGAGTACCACTGGAAGTTCCGGATTGGGTGGTGGTCACTACTGATGCCAGTCTCTCAGGCTGGGGAGCTATATGTCCAGGATCAGAAGGAGCAGGGCGGTGGTTGAAGAAAGAGGCTTTTTGGCCTATAAATCAGAGATGAGAGCAGTGTGATTCATGTTATGTGCCTTTCTTCCAAGATTATAAAGTCGTTCAGTGAAAATTCTGTTGGACAATGTGACGGTAGGTTATAGCAACCGCCAGGGTGGAACCAGGAGTCGGGCAGTGGCTCAGGACCTGCAAGAATTGGTCCTCTGGGCAGAACAGCATTTGGAGAGGATAGCGGCGTCACAATGTACAGGCACACTTCCTGAATCACAAGGTGTTGAACCCAGGAGAGTGGGAGCTGATGTCTCTAATTTGTGAGAGGTAGGGGATCACCCTATGGACCCTACCATAGTAACCAGAAAAAAACGTGTGAGTGCAGAGGGCATTGACGCTCTGGTTCTGTTATGGCCTCTCAACGTGCGTTGTATGTTTTCCTCCATGGCCTCTGCTGGACAGTGATATGTCTGATAGAGAGGCATCTTGGAGATGTGATTCTAGTGGCTCTGGAATGGCTGTGCTGTCCTTTGTTTGCGGATCTCATCAACATGGCCATAGATGGACTCCTGAGGTTCAGCCATCTAAAGAATCTTCTCCATCAGGGCCCCATATTTTTGGAACAGGTTGCTCATTTCTGTCTCACAGCCTAGCTTTTTAGAAGAGGTAACTAATATTTATTTATTTAAATCTTTTATATGCCGACATTCGTTTGCACATCACATCAGTTACAGTGAAACAAATAGCTTAACGAAGATTAGGAATGAGAATAGGAAATTAGAAAGTTACATTATACCTTTTAGGAGAAATTACAACATTTTAGGGGAGGAGGAAAGTTATAGGAACAGGTTGCTAGCAATAACAACAATGCATTTTATATATTTGATGTCTTAACATAGGGAAAAATATGGTTAGAAAAATTTTGTACAGGAGTTATTAACTTATGAAGTCTGGATTAGGATGCTGGATTGTTTGGAGTGGGGGGTGGGGGGGGGGGGGGAACTATGGAAAGGCCTTTGTGAATAGCCAGGTTTTCAAATTTTTTTTTTTTTTTTAAGGTTTGTGTGTTGGTCTGGTGGCATTGAGTTCCAGATGATGGAGCCGGCAAGTGAAAGGGTTCATTCTCTGGTGTAATTGAAGTGTGTGTTAATCTGGGGGATGGTGTGAGTATAGTTTCATTGTGAGTGGATCTGGTGGCTCTCCTTGGGGTTTGGAAGTGGAGGGAGGCGTTGACCAGTGAACGTTTTGATTGTGAAGGTCTTGTGTATTATGGTTAGACTCGAAAAGGATTCTGAAGTGGATCGGGAGCCAGTGGAGATCTTTTAGAATTGGTGTGGTGTGGTATCATTTCTACAGGTGTTTGTGAGGACTCTGGCGGTGGGTGGGTTTGGTAGCTTTTGGAGGGGTTTGAGAGTTGAGGCAAGGAGACCTAGTAGTATGGTGTTGCAGTAGTCAATCTTAGAGAAGATTATTGCTTGAAGGATGGTTCGGAAGTCATTTTGGTGAAGGAGGGGGTCTTAGTTTCTTAGGACGTGGAGTTTATAGTAGCAGTCTTCATGGTTGTGGTTTATGAATGTTTTAAGGTTCAATTCGCTGTCTAGGATGACGCCTAGGTCTCTTACGTGTTGTGGATCGGGTGTTTGGGAAGGGTAGGTTGGATGTGTTGTTTAGGGTCGTTTTGTTTAGTTTGTGGCTTATTAATAGGAGTTCAGTTTTGGGGGGTATTTAGGGTAAGTTTCAGTTGGGTGAGTAGCTGGTTGATGGCCGTGTGAGATAAGTATCCCATAGGGAGGGATTTGGGAATGGATTCTGTGATGGGTATTAGAATTTGGATGTTGTCTGCATAGATAATGTGTGACAGTCCTAGGTCAGATAGGAGTTTGCATATGGGCAGCATGTAGATATTGAAGAGGAGGATGATAATGAGGAACTTTGGAGTACGCCGCGTGTAAGTCTGATAGGTTCAGATTCATAGTTGCCTATTTGACCTTGTATTGTCTGTTTTCAAGATAAGATTGGAACCAGAGTAGGGCATGCCTGTTATGCCAATTTCGATGAGTTTGTCGATAAGGATTTTGACTGGTGGTATCAAAAGCTGCTGAGATGTCTAGCATTGCTAGAATATAGGATTGGCCTTTGTCTATTTTTGAGAACAGTGTCTGTTAGGGAGATTAGAAGTGTTTCTGTGCTGAAGAATTTGCGAAAACCGAATTGTGTGGTATAGGATGTTGTGTTTTTCTAGGTGTTCAGTTAATTGGGTGTTAACTACTTTTTCAAGTAGTTTAGCTAAGAAAAGAGAGAGGGAGAGTGGATATAGGTTTGAAGTTTGCTGGTTCAGCAGGATTTAGATGGGTTTTTTGTAAGATAGGTTTAACCATGTCTTGTTTTATTGTGGCTGGGACGATTCAGATATCGTAACAATGGGGTTATCCTAAAACGGTTATTACTACCTTACTGCAGGGAAGGCGGACTTCCCTATCTCTTCTGTGTGGGTCTGGAAATCTTCGAGTCCTGGTATATGGGTCGAGATGTGCAGGCATTGCAAGCTACAGTGGTGTATATTTTGACCTTCCTGCAGGAGTGTTTGGTAAAAGATTGGGCTTTTAATTCTATAAGGCTGCAGGTAGCGGCCCTAGGCTGTCTCCATGATAAAGTACAAGGTTATTCCCTGTCCCTGCATCTAGATGTTGTACGTTTTCTTCGTGGGGCACCTAACTTGCGGCCACCGGTGAGGAAGCCTTGTCTGTCTTGGAATCTGAAATTGGTGCTTATAGCATTATGTTTGGCTCCGTTTGAACTACTGAGAAGAGCAACTTTAAAGAACTTAACACTTAAGGTGGTTTTTCTGGTGGCCCTTTGGTGGAGGATTTCAGAGCTATGGCCATTATCCTGCTGGGATCCATTTTGCAGATTTCGGAGGCAGGGGTGTCATTGCAAACAATGCCCTCCATTCTGCCAAAGGTAGTGTCAGGGTTCCACGTTAATCAGACTGTTGAACCTACTGGCCTTTCCATAGCTGGATTCCTCAGCCCCTCATGCAAGGGAGCTGAGGCTTGTGGATGTCCACCAGGCATTGTTATGATATTTGAAGGTCACTAATGAATTTCGCATGTTGGATCACCATTTCATTCTCTGGAATGGCCCAAGGACGCCAAGCTTCCAAAGCTTCGATTGTGCGTTGGCTTAAGCAGATGCTTGGTTCAGCATATATTGCCTGAGGGTTTGAAGGCTCAGTTGATGTGTTTGCAGGCAGCCTCTTGGGCTTAGGCCCAGTAGGGGCAATTAGAGAAGATAAGGCCATTGCGGAAAGATTAAATGATTTCTTTGCTTTGGTGTTTACTGAAGAGGATGTGGGGGAGGTACCCGTACTGGAGAAGGTTTTAATGGGTAATGATTCAGATGGACTGAACCAAATCACAGTGAACCTAGAAGATGTGGTAGACCTGATTGACAAACTTAAGAGTAGTAAATCACCTGGACCGGATGGTATACACCCCAGAGTTCTGAAGGAACTAAAAAATGAAATTTCAGACCTATTAGTAAAAATTGTAACCTATCATTAAAATCATCCATTGTACCTGAAGACTGGAGGATAGCTAATGTAACCCCCATATTTAAAAAGGACTCCAGGGGTGATCCGGGAGAAACTACAGATCGGTTAGCCTGACTTCAGTGCCAGGAAAAATAGTGGAAAGTGTTCTAAACATCAAAATCACAGAACATATAGAAAGACATGGTTTAATGGAACAAAGTCAGCATGGCTTTACCCAAGGCAAGTCTTGCCTCACAAATCTGCTTCACTTTTTTGAGGGGTTAATAAACATGTGGATAAAGGTGACCCGGTAGATGTAGTGTACTTGGATTTTCAGAAGGCATTTGATAAAGTTCCTCATGAGAGGCTTCTAGGAAAAATAAAAAGTCATGGGATAGGTGGCGATGTCCTTTCGTGGATTACAAACTGGCTAAAAGACAGGAAACAGAGAGTAGGATTAAATGGACAATTTTCTCAGTGGAAGGGAGTGGGCAGTGGAGTGCCTCAGATATCTGTATTGGGACCCTTACTTTTCAATATATTTATAAATTATCTGGAAAGAAATACGGCAAGTGAGGTAATCAAATTTGCGGATGATACAAAACTGTTCAGAGTAGTTAAACCGAGAGCAGGTTGTGATAAATTGCAGGAAGACCTTGAGAGGCTGGAAAATTGGACATCAAAATGGCAGATGAAATTTAATGTGGATAAGTGCAAGGTGATGCACATAGGGAAATAATAACCTATGCTATAGTTACACAATGTTAGATTCCATATTAGGTGCTACAACCCAAGAAAGAGATCTAGGCGTCATAGTGGATAACACATTGAAATCGTCGGGCATGTGCTGCCGCAAGTCAAAAAAGCAAACAGAATGTTGGGAATTATTAGAAAGGGAATGGTGAATAAAAACGGAAAATGTCATAGTGCCTCTGTATGTGGCCAGTTTTGGTGAGAGTGTTCTGCGAGTTGGACTCTCCACGTCCCATCCAGTTTAGTGGGCTTAGGTACATCCCAGGAGTCTGGACTAATCTGGGTACATACAGGGAAAGGAAAATTGGTTCTTACCTGGTAATTATCGTTCCTGTAGTACCACAGATCACTCCAAACACCCACCCATGGTATGAGGAGGAGAGTCATCTGCTCATTTCGTAGTTATGTCTGAGTTATTGCAGAGTTGTTAGGTCACTATTCTGTTTTCATGGTTCCTTGAAATCACTCTAGATCAGGCTTACCATCACCTCAAAAAGATCATAACAAGGGTAAAGAAAGAGAAACTTACAGAAACATTGTAGGGAAGCGTCCCTCAAGCCCTGATACCCCCTACAGCCGAATGCCGTGAGACACAGATGGACATTGCATGTGGGTAGTAAAAACCAGGCCACATCCATAGCTGCTGCTATTATTGTCTAGGGTGTCCTCTACAGTGAGGTTCCCCTGTATTTCCAGAGTACAAAACAACCTGCAATTACAGAGGTTTCCAGTCATGGCAAGAACTAAATTCAAGCTTCTTATTCTGGCTTTTCTGGACCTCCAGAGAACTTCTCTCTTATTTAGCAAGAAAGCTACACTCCCCGTTGTGAGCTCAGCTCCAGTCAGAGTGCTGTACTAAAACTTTCTTCTGTGCGAAAGATCGCAGGTCTTCTTTATAACGGTGCCAACATTATGAAACAACCAAAAAGAAACAAATTACCCAGCCTTCAACGAAAAGTCAAGCCAGAGTTGTTTCCAGGTCTTTGAGTATTCTTAGATCAATACGGGTGGGTGAGATGGAATTAATGGGTCCTGGATTGAGCTGGGAGGGAGCGTGGTCTATTGTTTGATGCCAGTTTAGCGCTAAAGAATAATACTTGGATTTGGCCAATGGACGTCTTGCCTTACCAATTTGCTACATTATTTGAAGGCAAGAATAACCATGGATAAAAATGAGCCAGATGATGTAGTGTATCTGGATTTTCAGAAAGTGTTTGAAGTACCTCATAAGAGACTTGAGGAAATTAAAAAGTAATGGGAGAGGGAGCAGTGTCTTATTATGTATTGGGAACCGGTTGAAAGATAGAAAACAGAGTAGGGCTAAATGGTCAATTTTCTCAATGGAGAAAGGTGAATAGAGGAAGGGCCCTGGCATCTGTACCAGGACCACTGCTTTTTAACATATTTGTAAATGACCTTCAGATGGGATCAATGTGTGAGTTTGCTGATGATACAAAATTATTCAGTGTTGTTAAATGACAAGAGGATTGTGTGAATTTTATGCCTGGGGGAATTCCCCTCCTGTGCAGAATTTGGAGGAAGGCCCAGCGGCCTGCATGTAGATCCCCTCTGCTCATGACTGAAGATCAGGATGGCCAGCGGGCCATGAGTGGAGCCCATTTTACTTACTTACGACAAAGATAGGCAGGACCAGTGGCAGAGAAGGCCTGGCATGAGAGGCAAGAAAGCACGTGTGAGCAAGAAGCTCTTGGGTGCCTGTGTGTGTGTGTGAAAGAGCAAGAAGGGAGCCTGTGTGAGGGAATATATAAGAGGAAAGATTGTGAGGGAGTGTGTATGGGAGCAAGAGATTGGGAATCTGTATTTGTGACTAAGTGTGTGTTTGTGAAAGAGGGATCCTGTGTGAAGGTGTAGGTTTGGTGAGAGAATGGGAGGCTGTGCGTAAGTGGGATATGTGTGCGAGAGAGAGGTAGGTAGCCTGTGTGAGGGGTTGTATGTATGGGTAATAGAGGGAGCCTATGTGAGGGTGTGTACACAACAGAGAGAGAGAGAGCCTGTGTGATGAGGTGTGTGTGTGTGTGTGTAAGAGAGGGAGCCTATGTGAGGGGGGAGGTGTGGGTATGAGAGGGACAGAGGGGAGCCTGTGTGAGGGGCTGTATGAAAGAGGTCAAACTGGAAGTGGAGGGCTGGGGCTGGAAAAAGCATGGGAAGGAGTTGAGCCTGGAAGGGGAGGGGAGAAATAGTGGAGAGACTATATTGGTTTAAACAACACAATACACAGTACAAAGGATGCAGAATCTTAAATGTTTGGGTGTAGGGTTCCCCCAGGAATAGAAATTGCAAGAAGACCTTATGAGACTGGGTATCTAAATAGTAGATAACATTTAATGTGGACAAGTACAAAGTGATGCATGTAGGGAAGAGCAACGCAAATTATAGCTACACACACAAGGTTCCACATTAGGAGTCACCATTCAGGAAAAGGATCTGGGCGTCAACATAGAAATAGCATTAGGAAAAGACCAAATGTTCCATTCAGTCTGCCCAGCAAGCTTCTAGGCTCCATGCAGATCACCCCAAGTCTTATATGAAGGGTAATAATATTAAAAATGAAAACCAAGCAACTGTCAAACTCATAACCTCTAACCCAATATCCCTCACCCTCAATCACAAAAAAAACTGAAATTTACATAACGAACAAGCTCCCCACAAAAAACATCCAAGACTCCTCACCCTCACAATCTCTCAGCCAATGCATCACCGAAGTAAGAGACCTAGGTATCACATTGGACTCTGAACTCAATCTAAAAAAATATATCCACGCAACTATAAAAGAGGGCTATTTCAAGCTGCAAGTCCTTAAGAAACTCAAGCCCCTCCTCTTCAATCAAGACTATAGGACAGTGCTCCAATCCCTCTTATTCTCGAAACTGAACTACTGCAACTCGGGCTCCCTTCATCCTCGCTCAAACCTCCAATTACTCCAAAATGCAGCAGCCTGATCCCTAACGAACACCAGTTGATCTTCCCACATCACACCGATCCTCAAAAACCTCCATTGGCTCCCCATAACCCACAGAATCCAATATAAAACCCTAACCCTTTTACACAAAACCATCTACAATAAAATACAGAATGGTTAAAAGACACCCTTCACCCCCATGACACCAAAGAAACCTCAGATCCAAAAACACCAGCCTGCTAAACATACCCCGCCCAAACAGGCACACTTCACCACAACCAGAGACCGCACCATATCAATAGCCGGCCCCTCATTATGGAACACACTCCCTGCCCAACTCAGACTGGAGACATCCACCTAGTCTTTCAAAAAGAATCTAAAAACTTGGTTATTCCGAAATGCCTTCCAGCCCACACATTAAACCTCACTCCCCCTTCCCATGATGATCTCACAACACAATGTAACCATCACTGTTTCTAAGCATCATTGTATATCTTCAACCAAAACTAAGTCCCATTCTGTTCCCACTACCTATACTGAGTCCATGTAATAATCAACCAATTTGCCCTCTGAGTTAATATAATAACCTAAGTTCTTGAGTTTTCTACTGTTACACTGTAATTTAAGTATAAGTTTGAGTTCACGACTATACACAGTAATAATATTATGACTGTTTTAATTTAATTTAATAATATTAGTTTTTGAGTTCCATACTATTACAATGTAAAATAATAAGACTCCTTGTCCTATATATAAAAGCAAATAAATAAATAAAAAATCCTGCTAGCAACATTTTTACAGAGTGAACAGCCTTCCTGCTAATTCATACAATGCTGCTGCTTGAACGTGCTTTGCTTTTGCACTTAGCCGTAGAAGTGGGTCCTGCACTTTTTCCACAATGTCTGCATATCAGTACCGCACACTGTAAAAGTCAGGGCCCAGTGTTGGTTGTCATCAGGATCCAATTCCCCTTTTCTCCCGTCTCCCAACCCCCTGTCAAAGTGCAAAGTAATGCTGCAGTTGCTAATACATTGAAAGCTGCTCGGTGTAGATCTGGATTGAGGATATCCACTGTTTGTGCGTGAAACACACATTCCAATGAGCTTTGTATAGCAACAGGGAATTATTGATGACTTGACATCTGTGGTTCGAGACAATTTGGATAGACAAGTTTTTGTGGTGAGCCATTCTACCTTATCCCCCCAGATACGTGATATCATTAGGAAGCACTGGTCATCGTTACAAAACCATCCAGCTTTGGGGACAACTCCAATGTTTACTTTTTTACACGGACGAAATGTTAAGGGCAGAGTTGCTCGTTCATTCTTTTGTCCATCTGATGTTGATCCAAGCCAGACTGATTTTCCTGAAGGTAATGACCAATGTCAGATTTGTTTACAGAGATTTATTTATTTATTAACTTTTATTTACCGACATTCGTGAAGCACATCATGCCGGTTTACAAAACTCAGGTGGAGATACAGTGAAACAATATAACAATATAATATAACATTATAACAAAGTGAACAAATAAAACAGTACAAAAAGAAACCATGGGAGCCGAATTGAGAGGGGGGAGAGGAGGGGAGGGTAGGCTAGGGGTAGGGCGGGGGGAGGGTGGGAGGGGTGGAGGGGTAGGAGGGGAAGGGGAAAGCATAGTTAGAAGGAGGTATGGGGATAATATAAAAGAGTAGGGGGAGACTATGTACAGGCGCACTGTACAGGTGTCATTTAACTACGTAGAATTACGGAGGCGTCGAAAGTTGAAGAAGGCGGTAGAAAACTGGGAAAACGTTACTTCAGAGGGTATAAAAAGGGGGGGGGGGAGGGGGGGGAAAATAGGAAGGGTGGCGGCCGGGGACGCGGTGGAAACGAAAGGGTGGACAGGGGGCAGGGAGGAGAAAGGGATAAGACAGGCGAGAGGAGGGTGAGGGATGGCCGGGCCGAGCGGAAACTGAAAGGGGGGGGTAGGGGGGAGCTGGGGGAGATATTACGTTTGGTTTGCGTCGGGGTTTGCGTCAGGGTAGGCCTGTCGGAAAAGCCATGTCTTGACTCCTTTCTTGAAGTTGTGAAAGGAATGTTCTCTTGGCGTAGGAGGGTGGGGAGGGAGTTCCAGAGGGTGGGGCCAGCGACAGAGAAGGCTCTCCTCTGGTGTGAGCTGAATGTGCTGATTTGAGGGATGGGGTGTGGAGAGTGCCTGTATGGGTTGTCTGTGGGGCGATCGGAGGAGCGGTAATGAGGCATTTCATCGAGCCAGGTGTGATTGTGTTTATGTAGGGAGTTGTGAAGGATGGGAGGGTTTGTATTGTGAGCGGAAGGAGATGGGCAGCCAATGTAGGTCCTTTAGGATGGGGGTGATGTGGTCCCTTTTACGCGTGCCGGTTATGATTCTGGTCATGGAATTTTGTAGAATCTGAAGGGGTAGCATTCTGATGTTGAATCTGAAGGGGTAGCATTCTGATGTTGCTGTTTCAGCTACAGGACAACGATTGAGAAACCATTTTCATTGGTCATGTCATGCTATATTTGTCATTTATTTAATAATTTGTCCTTGTAGTTCATGGTACATTGGAAAGACAAAGAGAAGAATATGTACATGGCTAATTGAACATAGGAGCTGTATAAAAATGCATCGTGTGAGTGCACCTATGGTACTACATTGTTTTGAAAAAACATTCTTTTGCAGATCTGAGATAATCCATTCTTGAGCATGTAAGCTTTGATAGGCAGGGAGGGAGTATGGGGCGATCGTTGAGCCAGAGGGAACAACAATGGATTTTTCAGCACAACACAATATGCCCTGGCAGGTCCAATTCAGAAGTTGAGTGGAATGTTTCTTAATAAATTATTCTCACTTGAATTCATTAAAGCCACCCATGCACTTATTTTGATCGTAGCGTTATGACGTCATACGTGTCTTTAAAACATGATGGGGTTATGCATTGAGAAGTTTATCTTCTGTACTCAAAGGAAACCAGTGAGACTGTTTCACGTATAATATCATCTGAATTTGTGTTAATAAGGAATTCTTTGAATGTTTGTAAGAGTTTTTGTTGAATCTAAGGTTATGGTGTTCTACATGCATTTTTTTCAATTTCGATATGTTGCAGCTAATGGTGCAGGAAGGTGAACAGCTTTAACTGGATGCCCCTGACGCATCGGCGAGCAAAACATGGCACTATGGCAGGCTGGCTTTGTTGAGCGATGCAAGGACATTGTCATTTGTATATGGACAAAGTCTTTAACACAAGGGGAGTATTTGAATTCCATGTTATTTGCATATTTTTCAAAAACAATACATTTTAGGAGATGGTGGTGTGGATATGACCATTATGATTATTATAACCCAAGGCAGATAAAAGTATATTGAGCATGGGTATTATGAATGGTCTTCTCACCTAATCCTCAGTTTAAAGTTCTTTTTTGGTGGTTGTTCAAAAATATATTTTTCATAGACTCATTTTTGAATTTTCTAGTCAATGTGTTCTGTTTATTTGGGTTTAATTCTGGTGCACCACTTCATTCAACTCAATGTTTGTTTTTTTATTTTTTAATAATCTTTGATGGAAAAGTCCATTAACCATTATTAAGATAGAGTTGCAGAAATCCTCTTCTTATCCTTGACCTAAGCAGCATGGAATCTATCCCCCCTTGGGATCCGGCCAGGGCCTTGTGACCTGGCTTGGCCATTGTTAGAAACAGGATACTGGGCTTGATGGGACCCTTGGTCTGACCCAGTATGGCAAATCTTATATCTTATGTTTCCTGGAAGGCTTTAAGTGGATGGAGGTCTGGGGCACCATGCACGGTTTTAGGCTGGCCTGAGAACAGAAAACAGAAACGGCTCTGCTTATCTTCGCAGTTCACAAAATAAAGCCAGCAATCTAATTCACAAGTCCTAGGCTTCCTTCTCTTCTCTGGGGCCACCTTCTTATCCCCTGCTAAGGAGAACGCCCTCAGAGCAGAACTCCCTTTCTGTCTGTGGCTTAAGGTGGACCAGGCTAAAGGCCTGGTCCTGGTTTTTAAGGAGGATCTAACATACACTCCTTCACAAGGTCACCTTCCAATAGCTTTGGGTAAATAGCAAAGACAATAGTCTGCATATTGGGCATGGTTTGCCAATGTTATTAAATGTTATGCTTATGGTTACTGCCTCCAGACTCCCAAAATTGTGCGACCATGGGAGAAACCACATAATTAGCTTAGTGCTGCATAATTGACCACCTGCTGTACAATCAACATTTATTTATTTAGATTTATATTCCGCTTATCTAAGTATGTACCTGAGGATCCTGATGGCGGCTTCTCCATCCCTTAATTTAATCATTTGAAGAAAGCAACAGCGTGCCAGCCTCTCTGCTGACTCTTACCATGTCCTCAATAGGTGCGCACACATTTTTCTGTGTAACAGCATGAAAAACTGCTACTTCTCTCCGGAAAGACGAGGACTTTCTCGAAGAAATATAAAAAGGACGTCGGCATTAATTCAATTCAAAATCAAAGTGACACTTCACGGTTAAGTTTATAACTTATAGATCTTAACTTGATAAAACTGAGAAGCAGGGAAGCCCGGCTTCAAACAGCACTGCCGTTCCTTGGGTAAGTCATTCACCCTCCATTGTCCTCATACACACAATATGGAAGAAAAGCTTTTACAATTAACCCTTTAGATTTTAAAACCTCTGGGGTTTGCAAATACCTGAATGTAATCTGCTTTCAAGTGACAGACCATCGCACAAAATCCAGAATATAAATGAGAAAAATTAAGTTATGGACGTTATTAGGTCTTTTGCTTTTCAAGTGGTGATGGCATTTTGAACAATAACTGTGCTGAGTCTGGGATGATTGATTGATTGCTTGCCTGGCAGAAATCTGAGACTGGATGAAACATAGTTGGTCTGTCATTAAATGCTTCAAAAACAGAGGTTTTTGTGATGAATAAAGTCAGTGCTGATTTGCAGATTTTAAGGACGTTTTGAATGGGAATGTCCTGCTGTTAGAAGCGCGGAGTGATTTTTGGATATGCACCTTCATTTTGAGAGAGCCATATTGATCAGATTTTCGAAAGCTCTGCCTTGTGCACTCACTGACAGCAGTGCTGACTCCAGTGGACTCCCTGCCGAGCGCTTAGGGTGGTTTTGAATGCAGCTGCTGGGCTGATGTCTGGATTCCACCAATCTGGTGGTGCACATTTCATTGGTTCCCAATTTTCTGTAGATAAATTGAAGCTGATCGGCCGGGGTTTTTAAAGTGCTTTCTGGCCATGCCCTACGTATTCATCAGGTAAAGGAAGAGATCAGAAACGGAGGCTTACGTTCAGAGCGTGTGCAGGCTGGTAAAGGCCCGGGCTTTTATATGTACACATCTGGTTCTCTGGAATGCTTTACCAAAAGAGATTCATCTGAAAAGATAATAATATATTAAGTGTAAGAGATGTCGGAAAACACATTTATTTCAGCTGGCCTACTTTTAGTTAATTTTTTGGAGTAACTCCGGGCGATAGCACTTCCCAAACCTGTACTGGGAGCCCCACAGCCAGCTGCGTTTTCAGGATCACCACTATAAATATGCATAAATAGAAATCTATCTCATGCATATTAATTGTGCATATCCTGAAAGCCAGGATGGCTGTGGAGTCAGCAGCACAGGTTTGGGAAAGCCTGTGCTACAGGCTTCACAATGAAGATGGAGTTTTTGTTTAATTTTATGTTGCTGATTATTGCTTTATTTGTATTCTGTCTCTGTGGTTTTTAACTTTGTGTTTACGTTGTGGATGATTTAACTGTTCACTGACTGTTTTAATTTTAGATGTGGTATATTGTTTATAGTCTGGAACAGGAGCAGACATTCAAATAAATAAGCAAAGTAGTGAGGAGAAAGCCCGAGATCAGCTGGGGTGTCTGGAATTTCAACAGGAATGGAATTAGGAAGAGTGGATGGGCCTAAGGAAAGCTCATTTGCTGTCATCCGTATTCATTCCTGTAGATTCCTTTCCAAAAAAGCTTGCCAGAAATGCTGGTTCTTGGTTAGCTTCAGCTTGCATCTCCCTTCCTGAGCTGGGCTGCTCTTTCCAGGATTAAAAGATGCAGGCCCTGCCCACGGCTCCAGCCCTACCCCACCACAGTCTGCAGGCCAGCCGGACACAGGACTACGTGAGAGACGGCCACCATAAGAGCAGAAGAGACAGCCCTCCAGGTTCCAGTGCCATCCGGGCTGCTAGTGGCGGTGGGCTTGTTTTTAAGAGTAATTATTTATACTCTGGGAAAAAAGAGACAGTTTCAGGAATGCGAGAAGGAAGAACGCTTCCTTTAGTTTGCAGCCTGAATCCTGTTTGGGTATGTGCCCTGCTTCACCCCATCTCTCTGCTGGAATGATGATGATGACGACTCTGATGACTGCAGTCATTTCCGAGTCATTAGGCTCCTCACTTGATTTACTTACTGCCTTTCCTGCCTCCCTCCTGTTTGTGGAGTAAAGAGCCGCAGTCTCTCTCTTTCTCTGTGCCACACGCTCCCGTGGCACAGAGGCGCGGTCAGCCGCTGGTGCCAGAGTGAAAGCCAGCTGTTGCCCTCCTGATCGGAGGGGGGTGGTGCAAACCTTATCGGAATTGACTCAAGGAGTTTGGCTGCCGTGTGAGTCCAGTCGAATGCACAGAAATAAAGGTCAACAAACGATGATGAAATCTACAATGTGATCCCTTTTCAGCGCACTAACCGAATTCATAGGTTAAACGAGTCCAATAAAAGGTCTCACTTGATATGCACATTTCTTTATTTCTATACAAGATTGGATCTTTCGCGCTTTCTGCTGAATCTGTACACATGGATGTTAGCCAGACAGGAAATTTTCAACTGGTTTGATTTATGCAGTTAAAAGCCGATTTTAATCATATCTTTTAAATATCAACTCCAGACTCACAGACGAGGTCCCCATGGCCGAGGCGGGCTTGGATATAGTTGCAGTCACAGAGTGTGTTAATGGAAGTCATGTATTTATTATTTAATTTATTTAACAGCTTTTATATACGGGAATTCGTAGATACATCACATCGGTTAACTTGGAACCCAACGAATTACATGGAACAGGGAGAAGAGCAACTTGGAAGGGGGGTTGTCAACTGAAATAACTGAACAGTAAAATTGCGGCGGGTCTAAAATAATAGCTGCTTATGAAGGCACAGTAAATATTATAAAGAAACATAAGGGAAGAAGAGTGGAAGGAGAACGGCTATTAACAGAGAGGAGGAAGGAGCAGGGGTTATTAGGGAGGGCATAGGCATAGGGTTTATACAATACATATTTAAGGACAAGGGTTACGTTTAAGGGGGGAAGAAGGTGTTAATTACGGAAAGGCCTTTTTGAAGAGCCAGGTCTTGAGATTTGTTTTTTTTTAAATTTTGGGTTCTGGGTGGAGGTCAGGGGGCATCGTGTTCCTGCAAGCGATAGGGCTCTGTTTGTGTAGATTTGAGATGGGTGATCTTAGGTGGGGGGGGGGTAACGAGGGTCCCTTTGTACGCTGCTCTTGTGGGTCGGTTGGATGAGAAGAAATGGAGGAAGTCTTCTAGCCAGTGTACATTAGATTTATGCGGGGCTTGTGTTTAAGAGAGAAGTTTTTATAGAGAATGCGGTAAGGTAGTGATGGTAGCCAATGGAGTTCCTTGAGAACAGGTGTCATTGGTCGGATTTGAGAGTGTTGGTCAGGATTCTGGCGGAGGCGTTCTGCAACATTTGGAGAGGTTTGATGGTCGAAGCGGGGAGGCCAAGGAGTAGGGCGTTGCAGTCAATTTTAGAGAGAACGGTGGCCTGAAGGACTGTACGGAAATCATTTTGATGGGAGGAGGGGGGCTTTAGGTTTTTGAGGACATGAAGTTTAGAAAAACCCTCTTTTATTTTTATTGTTTATTGAATGGGATGTTATCATTCTAGGCTAGTACAATCCCTCGAGAAGAGTCAGAACAGGGAAAAGGAGGAGAGGAGTAATTCTTTAAGTTAGGAACACAATAGTAGCCAATGAAATAATGAAGCAGGGAGAAGCTGAATCACTGAGGGTTGCTCTATGAAAACCTAAGATACCTGTGTATATGGAAGTAAGTTGGAGGCTTAGATGGGAAATATGATTCAACTTTTTTATTGAGAGGGTGGTAGATACCTAGCATAATCTATGAGACGGTGGAAATCAAGACTGGAACAGAATTTAAGCATTCTCGGCACACATCTGGAGGTAGCTAGGAACAAGTTTGAGAGGCTGCAGAAAAGGTACGACAGAGAAAAGGGGATTGGTTTGGGTGTTGGTTTGCACATGGGAACTGGTTCTCTCTTCTACCCAGAATGGCAAAGGACCAAAGAGGGCCGATGACAAAACTAACTTGGATAAGAAGTGATATCCTGTAGGCAGTCCAGCTTCTATGGCTGACAGCTGGGAGATAGCCTTAGACAGAACGGTGCAGATGGAAACAAATGGGCAGACAGGGTGAGCCAATTGCTCCTCCTCTGGTGACACCGGCTATGTCACTGTCCTTCACCTTTGACTCTTGGCCTCTGTGAGGGCCGAGTGTAGACAGCTCAGTGGATCTCTGCCAACAGGTTTATTCCGTTGTTATAGGAGGAATAGAAAAGTAGTCAGTGTGGGTTGTAGCTGCCCCATGTGGGGTGGAAACTGATGTGCTCCTGTGCTATATAACCTTTGCCACCATTTTCATGTGTGGAATCTTTGAGTTGATTCTTGCAAGGACGACAGGCCCTTGTTTATTTTTAAGGAGGAAGGCCTCTGCGTGAGACCTGGGTTCAAAGAGGAGACAGAGAGCCTTTACCGTTTGAAAAGACTATGCTGGAAACTCTTCTTTTCCTTTGCCACCCTCTTCGTCTAATGTATATAATTTTGCCTTTTTTTTTTTTTTTTTTTACTGCGTGCTCTTATTACATAGAGACTTGGATTTTCTTTACACACTGAAGGCAGGGTCCTCTTCACTGGGAAAGCAGCAATGGATGATTGGTATCCTAAGTGGAGAGATGACAGAGGAGTCCTGTACAGGGAAAAGGAGAGGAATAGAGAAGAAGGGGTTTTGTTGACTTTGCAATTCGCTTTCATTTGAATAATATGAGTGCGTACCAGGAGGAACGAGAGTAGGTAGGATGAAGATGTACAGGAGAGGTAAGAGAACCAGAGCTTAAGGAGGAGAAGCAGGATGAAGATGGACAGGAGAGGTAGGAGAACTGGAGCTATGTTTTAAGAAACACCTAAACTGGAAGAGAGACTTTGAATTCCCAACATGGAAAGGAAGTTCACCCAACTGCCCTAAGCCATTAGCTGCGTAAGAACTGGCTTGATTACCCAAAATGCTTTGCAGGAAGTTAAAGTCACAAACTGAGCAAGTAACACAAACTTGTGTATAATGAGAACTGTGAAAAACTTTCAGCACGTTCGCCATTCATCACTAAACGTTACTGGATGTTGGAAACCAGCTGTGATAATTGCTGCTGTGTACACTTGAGTGATCATCAGTGCTGTATACAGGAACTTTACTGTGGGATTTGAGTAAAAGCAATGCCCAGGACCGGTAATCCTGGCCTCTCAGGGAGGGGATTTGTGCATTGTGGTGTGGGTCCTGCTGTCTCTCCTGAGACTGTCTCACAGTTACAGCAGAAATGGAAGGAGAGGCTGCTAAGATGTGACAAGGAATCCAATTAAGGAATGAAACGTTACCGCCTGTGATAAAACAAAGGTGAGTGGCCGCCTACGACTCAGCCTTGCCTGCCGCCTGCTCCTTTTATGCGCTACACGAAACTCTCCCAGCTGGGAATAGTGCCAGGAGCAAGATCTGTAAACCCTGACCAGACCGCCGTTAAATCCATGCTTTGATTTCCTGAGGGATTTTTTTTTGCTTTATTTTATACTGAAGACTTTCAATACAAATTACAAGTCCAGAATAGCTCAAAGATATCAGCAGTACAGCATGAGCCCGAGAAACATTACACTGTGTAAACTGGAAAAGAGAACAGAAAGCTGATTCTGCGGTAGTTAGAATATAACTTCAGGTTTTATGCATACAAAAAGGATAAAAAAGGGAACACATAAAAGAAGCTTCTAATAAAAACAGAGAGAAGGAAGAGAGAGAGAAAAAAAGATGTTGGCAGCTGGGAAAGCCCGTTATGGGATGAGAAAGAAGCTGCAGCGATTCCCTGGGTTCATTTCTCCTCCTCTGTCCAGCTCTCGGGCTTCCAGCCAGCGTAAGCCTCCTGGGACCAAGCTGGACAAGCACCAAGAGCGGTGCCGGTGAAGGGCGTCCAGTTGCCCTTGGCAGTGATGTCGTCGCGTGATCCCCACCCCCCTCTCTCTCTCAAATCGCACACGACAAACGACCCCAGCTCCTCAAGGAATACGTACCCAAAAACGGAAGCACCCTCCAGCTGCGTGCCTCGCCCACGCTCCTTCTCATCTCGTCCGTCCTTTCAATACCACCGCCCGCCCCCACTTCTGCCACCCTAGGCCACCGCCTACCCCCGCCTGATGCTTCCACCGGCCCTGATCAAGAGCTGAGTAGTCAAGGTCCGCGAGCAGATAGAGAACCCGGATAAAACTGGCTGTGGTGGGGGCAATATTCGGGCACTGGCCCACTTGCAGTGAGTCGGATAAACCTATCCTGCAGGATATCAGCGGCACAGCCGCACCATTGAATATACGCGATGCTCCTAAAGATAACCACCAACATTAGGACTAGTCTATGGCATGACCAGAGTTAGGCAGGCAAGTTATGTGACTAACTCTGAATGCCCCTACATTAATTCCCTAAATTTTAACCGAATAATGAGATAACTATTTTTATTTATATTCCACTTTTTCACAGCACTTCAAAGTGGATCACATTCAGGTACTGTAGGTATTTCCCTATCCCCAGAGGGCTCACAATCTAAGTTTGTACCTGAGGCAATGGAAGGTAAAGGACTCGAACCCTGGTCTCCTGGATTGTAGCCACCGCTCTAACCACTAGGCTACTCCTCCACTCCTGCTAAACTTTAGCCAGATAAGTACCAAAATATTCAAAAGTTAGCATTTATCTAAATGCTCACAATATGCACCCCGGTTATCTTCAGGAAATATTTGGTGGGGCCTAATCAGCAAGGTTTTCAGCTGAATATTCACCTAAATCTAGCCAGTAATATTCACCTAAATCTAGCCAGTGAAATTCTGACCAGCTAAGACTTAAAAATGTAGCCGTCCATGTCCTTTCTCAGCGGGCCAGGTGCCTTTGAAAATTGGCTCTTTCGGGCACCGGTGCAACACCCCACCCTCTCCTCTCGCAGGCACATCTGATGGGATTTGTGACTTTTCCGCTCTGGTTTTTAGACACAGCTGCCCGGTCTGTAGCTGGGATATGATGCACAGATGCTAACGTCCCAGGAGGCTGACAATCATTCTGCAGGCCCTGCACAGCTGAGAAACTCTCCGGGAAAAGCCAGAACTGACAGAGCAACGGCAGAAAGCAGAGGAGAGTGGAGCACAGGCAAGCGATGCTGCTGTGCCTGCGAACACGCGGCAAATCTCGCGGCTGTGCCACATGGCCAGTGCAGGTTTTAAACTGTGCAGCTGTGCTGTGTGGGCAGTGCAAGCAAGTGGTGCGGCCACTCAGGCGAGTAATACAGCTGTGGCATGCTGTGCAGCTGTGCCACATGGGCACTCAGATAAATGGTGCAGCTCTGCCATATGGGCAAACTGTCTGAAGCCCTGCGGATTTCCAAGTCACCAGTCACAATTCTGGCATACGTGATTTGTCTAAGAGCTGCTTGGCAGGGATAATATACCAGAATCTCACTTTCTATCCATATTTACTGCACCAAAATCTGAAAGATCTCAGGCAAAGCAAGAACGCCCAATTACCGAGCCTTTATTTTCTGTGCTAAAGAGAAGACTCTGTACATTGTGATGTGGTATTAGTAAAATAATAAACAGGTTATTATTGTGATTTCGTGGTTTCCTGATCATTTATGGCATTGCTGCTTCTCTTATTGCTAATTCCCGCTATTGCATCACACTCCAACCATAAATATTAGCCTCCTAAAATTCAAACAGAAATGCTCTTACTTGACTGCAGTATTTTCCTTGTATTGTCCTGTGTTTCCAGCATCTGATTTGTGTTCAAGTGCAAAGTGATGCACATAGAGAAGAATAATCCAGACTATAGCTCCATGATGGTTGTTGGGGCTCCAGTTCAGGGGGAGCATAAGGTACCCACTTCCGGAATGGCACAGGATGACAGGGAGAGGATGGAGCAAGGCTTGGACAGTCAGGTACAGAGTGCAGGCAATGCTGGCACCAAGGCTTGGACTGGAACACTTTAAAGTTAAGACTTGAACTCTGGAGCAGAGCACAGGTAAGACTGGAACTCAGGAACAGAGCGCAGCTAAGACTGGAACTCAGGAACAGCGCACAAGTAAGACTGGGACTCTGGAAGAGTGCAGGTAAGACTGGGACTCTGGAACAGAGTGCAGTAAGACTGGGACTCTGGAACAGAGTGCAGGTAAGACTGGGACTCTGGAACAGAGTGCAGGTAAGACTGGGACTCTGGAAGAGAGTGCAGGTAAGACTGGGACTCTGGAAGAGAGTGCAGGTAAGACTGGGACTCTGGAAGAGAGTGCAGGTAAGACTGGGACTCTGGAACAGCGCGCAAGTAAGACTGGGACTCTGGAACAGAGTGCAGGTAAGACTGGGACTCTGGAACAGAGTGCAGGTAAGACTGGGACTCTGGAACAGAGTGCAGGTAAGACTGGGACTCTGGAACAGAGCGCAGGTAAGACTGGGACTCTGGAACAGAGCGCAGGTAAGACTGGGACTCTGGAACAGAGCGCAGGTAAGACTGGGACTCTGGAACAGAGCGCAGGTAAGACTGGGACTCTGGAACAGAGCGCAGGTAAGACTGGGACTCTGGAACAGAGCGCAGGTAAGACTGGGACTCTGGAACAGAGCGCAGGTAAGACTGGGACTCTGGAACAGAGCGCAGGTAAGACTGGGACTCTGGAACAGAGCGCAGGTAAGACTGGGACTCTGGAACAGAGCGCAGGTAAGACTGGGACTCCTGAAAAGAGTGCAGGTAAGACGAACTCTGGAACAGAGCACAGGAAGACTGGAACTCTGGATCAGAGCGCAGGTAAGACTGGGACTCCTGAAAAGAGTGCAGGTAAGACGAACTCTGGAACATTAATCCCCCTAATAAACGCCGAATACTATTGGCACCACCTATGTAATGTACGACCCATTTTTTACTGGTGCCCTATTGTAAACCGTTGTGATGGTGAATAACTTAATGATGGTATATAAAAACTCTTAAATAAATAAACAAATAAATATAAATACATAAATAAATAAACAGAGCGCGGGTAAGACTGGGACTCCTGAACAGAATGCAGGTAAGACTGGGACTCTGGATCACAGCGCAGATAAGACGAAGTCTGGAATAGAGCGCAGCTAAGACTGGACAGGAACTCAGAACCAGAACGCTGGTAAGACTGGGACTGAGGACAACACAGACAACCTGGAACACAAAGCTCAAAGGCAGCAATACAGGAAGGCCCTGAGGGGCATGACAGAGAGAGGCCTAGAGAGACCAGATGTCAGGAATAGGCTTAGAAGGATGCAGAGACAGTAAAGCCTAGATCTACCTGAATGTAGGAAGGCCGGATGCCGACAAGGCTAAGAGTGAAAGGCCCGAGGCTCACAAGACAAGGCAAGACAAGGCTGAGCTCAGCAGGCCTGGAGGCCATGAAGCAAGACAAGGTAGCCTGAGGTCAGAAGCCCAGGTGGCCATGAAACAAGATGAAAAAAGGCCTGGGTGGGCTGCAAGGCAAAGGTGGCTAAGGCAGGTAACCAAGAGCGACTTGATGCAGAAGCATTGAGGCAAGGGCCAGACAGGGTTAAGTGGGGCTGAAGTCGGGGTGTGTGCAATCAGGAAGGAGGAGCTTGTCCAGTCTGTAGAGTATGCTCACTGGGGTCCCCTGGTGGAGGGGAGGCTGCATAGCAGCTGAAACCATAAGAATGTTGGGTTTCATATTAGATGCCACCAACCAGAAAAGGATCTCAGAGTCAAGGTAGACAATATATTGAAATCCTCACCTCCGTGTCCAGTGGTGGTCAAAATGTCAAATAGAATGCTAGGAATTATTAGGAAAGGAATGGAGTATTAAACAGAAAATATTGTAATGCCTCTATCACTCCATGGTGTGTCCACAGCTTGAGCATTGTGTGCGGTTCTGGTCGCCACATGTCAGAAAGATATAGTGGAAGTAGAAAAGGTGCTGAGCTGAGCGACCAGAATAATAGACAGCTCTGCTATAAGGAAAAGCTAAAGAGGTTAGAGCTGTTCAGTTTGGAGAAGAGACGACTGAGAGGAGATATGATGGAGTTAAATCACAAGCAGATTGTGATAAATTGCAGGAAGACCTTCGGAGACTGGAAAATTGGGCATCGAAATGGCAGATGAAATTTAATGTGGATAAGTGCAAGGTGATGCATATAGGGAAAAATAACCCATGCTATAGTTACACAATGTTGGGTTCCATATTAGGAGCTACCACCCAGGAAAAAGATCTGGGCGTCATAGTGGATAACACATTGAAATCGTCGGCTCAGTGTGCTGCGGCAGTCAAAAAAGCAATCAATGTTAGGAATTATTAGGAAGGGAATGGTTAATAGAACGGAAAATGTCATAATGTCTCTATCGCTCCATGGTGAGACCGCACCTTGAATACTGTGTACAATTCTGGTCACCGCATCTCAAAAAAGATATAATTGCGATGATAAAGGGGATGGAACAGCTCCCCTATGAGGAAAGACTAAAGAGGTTAGGACTTTTCAGCTTGGAGAAGAGACGGCTGAGGGGGGATATGATAGAGGTGTTTAAAATCATGAGTGGTCTAGAACGGGTAGATGTGAATCGGTTATTTACTCTTTCAGATAATAGAAAGACCTAGGGGGGCATTCCATGAAGTTAGCATGTGGCACATTTAAAACTAATCGGAGAAAGTTCTTTTTTACTCAACGCACAATTAAACTCTGGAATTTGTTGCCAGAGGATGTGGTTAGTGCAGTTAGTGTAGCTGTGTTTAAAAAAGGTTTGGATAAGTTCTTGGAGGAGAAGTCCATTAACAGCTATTAATCAAGTTTACTTAGGGAATAGCCACTGCTATTAATTGCATCAGTAGCATGGGATCTTCTTAGTATTTGGGTAGTTGCCAGGTTCTTGTGGCCTGGTTTGGCCTCTTTTGGAAACAGGATGCTGGGCTGATGGACCCTTGGTCTGACCAAGTATGGCATGTTCTTAGGTATAAAATCATGAGTGGTGTGGAACAGATAAATAGCTTATTTTCCCTTTCCTGAAGCTAATAGGTAGCACATTTAAAACAAATCAGAGAAATTACTTTTTCACTCAGCACAAAATTAAACTGTGGAATTCTCCCAGACGATGCCATAAAATCTGTTAGTGTAGCTGGGTTTAGAAAGACAGGGTCTGTTGAGTCCTCTGACTCACGCTGCTGGCAGGAGGACCTTTTGAGGCCACTAAGGAGCAAACAGAGTTACAGGGGCCAGAATTTGACACCTGGTTACAGAGGTCACTGTCCTGTTTGTGCTGACAGAATGGTTCCCTTCCAGCTGGGTTTGGACACTCATGGACTGTCCACAACCTCGCTAAATAATTGCAGTTACAAAGAAAAAAACTGGCATAAATCTTCAGCCTCTTTACAATGTCTTTATAAAAGGAGGGAAAGCCCTCCGCAAGGAGCAGTGAGCGAACTTCACTTGCAACCATTGGTATTCTCGACTTTTTTCTCGTGTTTCAATAAAATCATAAAAATAAAACAAACTCAAAAATACCAGAGAAATGTTAGGAAGTGAGTGTCCTTGCAGCCGGAAGATCTGGGGGGGAACTGGTTCAGAGACAGAGAAGCTGTCAGTAAGGTCGCTTCAATTCTCTGTAAATAGTGCGAATCGATGTCCGCGTTACCCAACGACCTTGTTACATTTGGTGGCCTGTGGGGCTATCCCCTCCCCGAATCGCCACTCATACTTCTGGGCCCGGGCTGGCCATGCTGCCTCTGAAATGTGGTGAAACGCCGCCAGCACGACACCCGGCAGACCGCAGATGGGTCTGAACGCACCTCGCCTCTCCCCTAGGCAGGCGTGCACGAGCGTGTCTGCTCCCCGCTGCCCCTAATGATGACGTCCTCGGCACTGCCCTATATAGGGGCAGCTTCCCAAACACAACTCACCTCGCAGCAGGTCCACCCACTGCTAAGTAGTCCATACTGCGTTCCAGTCTTCAACGTCTGCTTGATCCAGCCCTTGTCTGCCTGCCTGCCTGCCTCTGACCTCTGCCTGGACTTTGCATGTGGCTGACCGCTGCTTGCCTCTGACCTCTGCCTGGACACTGTATACACATGATGCCGCCATGCCTATGACCTAGCCTGGCCTTGGACCGTCTCTTCTGTCATCTGCAGAGACCCACGTCTACCTCCTACCGAACCAGGCACCCAAATGCCCAACCCAAGGGGAATGTGGGCTGGTATAGGTGAAGGTCCTGACCGGTCTCTGCTTCGTCGGGTCCACCTGCCGATGTTGAGAACCTGCAGGGCTCCTTCCTGCAGGTAGAGTGAATCTTGCCTCGGCCCAAAAGTCCACAGACACAACAGACCTAAAGTTGCCCTGATCTGGTGCTGCTCTCGTCCACTGATTGTAAACTCTATGTCACTATGAAGACTTATTTACGGTCTAAATATGCGGTGAAGTAGCTAATTAGCGAAATTCTGGCCATGCCGGCTTTCTTAAATTGCAGGGATCTTATCGAAAGGGTCTGTTTGATTGAACCTGCAATAGCGGTGACACAGAGACAGCATATTTCTCCTCTGGCTGTATTGAAGCTCTGTCATTATTGTAATTTCACAGTGACAGAATGTCTCTTCTCCAGCTGTTTAAGAACACTCTCATATTTATAGTGACAGGGCAGTGGCGTAGCCACGGGTGGGCCTGGGTGGGCAGGTGCCCACCCAACTTAGACCCAGGCCCACCCAACTAGCACCGGAACTGCAAGGCTGTCGCGGGATCCCATCCCCGCGACAGCGAACAAGAGAACCCACGCCTCGCGCGCCATCACGGCACACATGGGGAAGCGCTGCTGCAGCCGTATGGCCAACTGGTCTTCCTGTTGGGGGGGGGGGAGTGGAAGCGCCGCGCGCAGCTTCCGCTTCCTCCCCCCAATGCAGGAAGATCAGCTGCCTCTCCTGCTGCCACCCGTTCTCCTGCTATCTTCGGGTCAAACGGCCCGCCGAACTTCCTGTTTGGGGGAGCGGAAGCGCTGCGCACAGCTTCCGCTTTCTCCCCCAGAGCAGGAAGATCAGCTGCCTCTCCTGCTGCCACCGGCCTCCTGCTATCTTCTTCGGGGTCGGGCCGTACTGCCCGCCGATCTTCCTGCTTGGGGGGGGGGGGGAGGAAGCGGACGTTGTGCGCTGCGCTTCCGCTCCCCCCCCCCCCCGACAGGAAGTTCGGCGGGCAGTACGGCCCGAAGAAGATAGCAGGAGGCCGGTGGCAGCAGGAGAGGCAGCTGATCTTCCTGCTCTGGGGAGAAAGCGGAAGCTGTGCACGTGCTTGAATGTGTATGTGTGGATGAGAATGGGAGTGTGTGTGGGTGAAAACTGGAGCCGGTGTGTATGTGGGTGAGAATGGAAGCTTGAATATGTGGGTGAATGGGAGCTCGAATGTGTGTATGTGTGGTGAGAATGGGAGCCTGGGTTTGTGGGTGGGTGAGAATGGGAGCTTGAATGTGTGTATATATGGGTGAGAATGAGAGCCTGGGTTTGTGTGGGTGGGTGAGAATGGAAGCTTGAATATGTGGATAAGAATGGGTGCTTGAATGTGTGTATGTGTGGGTGAGAATAGTACCTTAAATGTGTATATGTATGGATGAGAATGGGAGCTTGAATATGTGTGGGTGAGACTGGGAGCATGGGTTTGTGGGTGAGAATGGGAGTCTGGGTTTATGTGTGTGGGTGAGAATGGGTGCCTGGATGTGCGTCTGTGTGTGCATAAGAATATAAGCCTGGGGAGGGGTGAGAAAGTGAGAACTTGAATGTGAGCTTGTGGGGGGGGGGGGGGAGAGCATATGAGAGTGACAGCTTGAGTGTGTGAGAGGGAGTGTGTGAGAGAAAGCGTGTATGTGTGTGTGTGTGTGTGTGTGGAAGGGAAGAAGAAAGTAATAGAAGAAAGACACTGAAAAGGAATTAGGAAATGAGCTATAAGGGAAAAAATGGGAAAAAAAGAGACCAGGACCAACTGATTAGAAAAATACAAAGATCAGACAACAAAGGTAAAAATATATATCTATATTTTGAGATGTTAGCAATTTAAATATAAGCAACAACCGCTCTCTCAAAATTTATGGACAGGTAGGAGCGTGTATAAAATCGTAATAATAAGAAGGCTAAAGTACCACAAATCACCGTGAATTATGTTTGATCATTAAGTAAACCTCATACTTAGGCGTAGATGTGAATGCTATGCTGCATAATTTGGCATTATTTATCAGTAAAAAACAACTAGTAGACCTGCATGCCTACAGCCCCCCATGTTAACCTTGTGCCCACCCAAAAATCAATTCTGGCTACGCCACTGTGACAGGGTGACAGAATATCTCTCCTCCAGCTGTATAAGACCTCTGTCATTATTGTAGTTCCTCAGTGACAGAATATCTTTCCACCAGTTGTCAACAGGCACTTTCATGTTTGAATTGACACAATGACAATGTATCTCCTCCAGCTGTGTACAAGCACTGTCATGTCTGTAGTAACACAATGACAGCATCTCTCTTCTCCAGCTGTGTACAGGCACAGTCATGTCTAGTGAAACAGTGACAGAATGTCTGTCTTCTAGCTGTGTACAGGCATTGTCATGACTATACTGACCAATTGACAAAATGTCACTACAGCTGTGAACAAGCATTGACTGTAAATCAGTGACAGATTGTCTCTCCTCTAGCTGTGTACAGGCACTGCATTGTCTGTAGTAACACAGTGACAAAATGCCTCTCTTCCAGCTGTGTACAGGCACTGTGATGACTGTAGAGATACAGTAGAAAAACAGCAAACCAACATGCTCAATGTTATGACCGGGGTAGTGGACCCTTAGACCGGCCGTGTGGAGAGAGGATGGAATGTGGAAAGGGCTCCGCAGAGATGGATAGGCCGGGAGGTGGCACAGAGCTGGGAGACCAAGCAGGAGCTTCACCTTGGAAGTGCGAAGCCCCCCCGGGAGGAGCCCGTGAGGACCCAGACCGCTGGGACTTAGGTGGGGTCTCCCAGGACAAGAGGACAGCAGCGTGACGATGAACCAAGAGCTGTGCAGGCGACAATCAGGGAGTACCAACAGACGAACCGGAGTCAGAAGCAAGGAAGACAGTCCGAAGGGAAGAAAGGCTGGAGCTGGATTGCACACTGGAGCAGGAACGGAAGCTGGATCAAGAATGGAAGCTGGATCAAGGCTGGAGCAGGAACAAGACTGGATCAGGTAGAAGCAGGAACAGCAACTAAAGACTCACAGGGAGTGAACCTCGTTGCAAGGCGATCTTCTGAAGCAGGGACAGGGTTTAAATACCCTGCGGCATCTGACGTCACTCCAGGGGCGGCCAAGGTTTCCCGGGCCTGCAGCTTTAAGAGCTGCCCCTTCGCCCGCGTGAGTAGTTCGTGGGCGGGCCAAGCAGGAGGAAGTCCGGCGTCTCCCTCGAGGAGACGCCGCTGGACGAGGAAAGGCCTGTTCAGGCCTGGAACGGCGTCAGGGAGGCCAGAAAAGCTTTGGGAGTGCCAGCAGAGGTAAGGGCCCGGTCACGGGGATACCAACCGGGATCGCAACAGTACCCACCCTATTACGCCCCTCCCCGGAGGGCCAGGTTTCCCAGGGTGATCTTGGTGGAACTGCCAAAGAAGTGCCTTGTGCAGGATGTTGCGGGCAGGTTCCCAGGTATTATCTTCAGGACCACATCCCTCCAGGAGAGGAGAATACTCCTATCTACGATGAGAAAAACGAACATCCAATACTTCACGAACCTGGTAGATCGTGTCGTGGAGGAAGGTGTTCCGAAGGTTCAGGAATGGCTCGATGAAATTTGGAGAGACTTACCGGTTTGAGAAGATAGACATGGAATCCATTGTGTATTCTTAGTGTAGAGGGTAACCGAAATCGGTATGCCACCACGCCCACTCTCTCAGCTACCTTAAAGGGTCCAAAGTACTTGGGTGCCAAACGTCTGGAAGGCAAACGTAGATGAATGTACTTGGTGCTTAGCCAAACCTTGTCTCCTGGCAGGAAGGCTGGTGCTGACCGACGATGGCGATCAGCAAACCGTTTTGCTGAGTTTGCAGAATGTTGAAGTTTCTTCTGGATCATGTTCCATAGTTGTGAAGCCGTTGAGCTGTCAATTGGGCGGCTGGAGAAGGAACAGTTACTGGCAGTGGTAAAGGTATCTGAGATTGTTTCCTATTTACCAGCAGAAAGGGAGATTGTCCCATAGCACCATGAGTATGATTATTATAAGAGAATTCAGCCCATGGTAGTAAGGTCGCCCAGTTATTCTGGGTCTCGTTGACGAAGGTTCGTAAAAGGTTTTCAGAGAATGGTTGGTGCGTTCCGCCTGTCCGTTGCTCTGGGGGTGGAATGCCGTGGTGAGATCTAACTGGACCCCAAACTTCTTTCATAGGGCCCTCCAATATCTTGCGGTGAATTGTGGGCCTCCGTCTAGCCACTGTCGCCATTCCTCGAAAGCCAGCTTGATGGCCATTAGTTCTTTGTCGCCGATCCTATAGTTTAGTTCTGCACTCGAGAATTTTCCGGAAAGTAAGAACAAGGGACTAACCTCCTGCTCTTAGAGACTTGACTGAGAACTGCGCCCACAGCGAGGTTAAAAGCATCTACCTCTACGATGAATGGTCTCAGTGGATCCGGGTGGTGATGTAGGCAGGTGTCCTCCAAGAAATGCCTCCTTCAGGACCATAAATGCCTGGCGTGCTTCTGAAGACCAATTCCTTGCATCCGCTCCTTTCCTTGTAAGCGCTGTTAGGGG
>NC_042621.1:306131530-306149030 GCF_901001135.1 Rhinatrema bivittatum
ATGTCCCTTATTTGAAAATCTGTGGAAAGATTTAAATATTATACTGTGCAAGCATTCATGGAAAAACATCACATGATAGGTAATCATCTCCAAAGTAGGTGTATCATCCAGAAAATGGAGCAAGTGTGTTAAAAATGTAATTACAGAAAGCGTAATGCTGGAAGAAAGATCACAGCACTAGAAGCTGGGAAGGTCCGCAGCAAAGGGGAGGCTCACCCTAGAAGGTAGGAGGGTCCATGGTGAGGGGGAGGCTCACTACTAGAGAGGAAAAAGGTTCATGGTGAGGGGGAGGCTCACCACCGGGGGGGGGGGGGAAGGGTCATGTCAAGGGGGGGGGGGGGGAAGGTCCACAGCAAGGGGGAGGCTCACCCTAGAAGGTAGGAGGGTCCATGGTGAGGCAGAGGCTCACTACTAGAGGGAAAAAGGTCCTGGTGAGGGGGAGGCTCACCACCAGAGAGGGGGAAGGTCCATGGTGAGGGGGAGGCTCACTTCTAGAGAGGGGGAAAGGTCCATGGTGAGGGGGGCTCACCACCAGAGAGGGGAAAGGTCCATGGTGAGGGGGAGGCTCACTACCAGAGAGGGGGAAAGGTCCATGGTGAGGGGGAGGCTCACTACTAGAGAGGGGGAAAGGTCCATGGTGAGGGGGAGGCTCACTACTAGAGAGGGGGAAAGGTTCATGGTGAGGGGGAGGCTCACTACTAGAGGGGGAAAGGTTCATGGTGAGGGGGAGGCTCACCACTGGAGGGGGAGAGAAATGTGCAGATCCAGACCACATACGCCCAGTATTGCAATTCCACTTTGTGAGTAGTCATTGCAGACTGGTGTGTGCCTCCTTTCCACTTATGATTCTGTGGTTAAAGAAGCAGGTTCCAGCCTTGGATACATACGCCACTCCTTCCTCTCCCACATACTGAGCCCCGCACACCCCCTCACACCCCCCACAGTTATCTTTCCTTTGATGGGAATTGTGGGGCTCACGGTTCCCTCATGTTCCCTGCAGCTGGACCCAGTGGCTTACAGAATAGAACCAATGATTGCTCCAGACTTGGACCTGAAGCCAGTACTTATTCCACACCCACAAGGGCAGAAAAAGGTTGCACCTTGGTAAGGAAAAACCAGTGGAGTCGGGCAGGTAGTGGATGAGCATGGGGAGTGGGGAGGCAGGCATTCGTATATGCACTGCAGCAGTCATGGATGCGTGAGCTTGGGCAGTTGAGGTTCATGCTGTGCAGGATTTGGGGGTCGGGCAGTAGTGGATGGTCCGTGGGGAGTGGGGAGGAAGGCATTCGTATATGGTGAGGGATCAGTCATTAGTGGATGTTGTGCACGTGTGGGGCATGGAATTGGGCAGTAGTGGACGGGCAATTTGGAGGTCATTCACATATGAGGGTTGGGGAGTGGGTTTGAGCAGTAATGAAGAGCTGTGCATGCATGGACTGTGTACTCTGTTAGTAATGCAGGGGCGTGGGATCAGGCAGTAGTGGAGAATAGTACAGGAATGGGGTATGGACGCAGGAAGGGTCACTAACTGTCCCTTCTCTGCAGAGTTGAAGGAAAGCCTGAGTCGCATGGGTTCGGACCTGAAAGCACGGTTTCATCAGCTCGCTGCGCAGTGCCTGGCAGACGCTCAATGACTTTGCACGCGCTCACACCTCCTCGCCTCAGCTACAGGTGGAGCTGGAGAAGGTGGCCAATCAAATCAAGGAAGAGGAGGAGAAACAGCAGGTGGAAGGTGAGCCACGGCTGCAGGAAGTGATAATCTGTCCCCTGATGGACATCCCACACCAGGCTATACAGAGGCAAACGAGTCAAACAAACCCAGAATTCAAGTATCAAAAAACCAAAGTGTTGTGCAGAATCTCTAGGTAATAAGGAAGCGAAATGCCAAAAGATGCATCCTTATGCCCACGTGAGATTTTAAGAGACTGCTAACAATTAGCAATGTTAGGACTCTTCTCTGGCTCTGTATTTCCTTCTGTCTCATTCTTCCAGCTGAGGTGGAACCAGTGCTGAGTTCCTGGTTCCATGAGCCCTCATTCACAACTTTTATTTATTCATTAAACTTAGATTCTGCAATATGGACAAAAGCAGCCTCAAGCCCTCCCAGTCCTTGGAATATCTGGGAGTCTGGTTCAACACCAGGCTGGGCAAGGTCCTTCCTCCCACCCTCGTGGATAAGGAAGTTCCCTGTACGTACCCGGATCAGTCCAGACTGCTGGGTTTTGCCTCCCTTCCAGCAGGTGGAGACAGAGAAAAACTTTAAGAGCGCCCTCTCTTAACCCAGTGTGTCACCTGCTGCTCCTCAGTATTTCTCTGTCTCCAGCAGATGGAGGTGGTGCAAAACCTGCGGGTTCTGAACCAATCTTACGAGTTTAAAAAAAAAGAGAGAAAAACAACAAAATTTCTGAAGATCAAGCAGGACAAGAAGAAATTGTGGTTTCTCCCAGGGGATTGGCAGGTCCTGGTGGGACCATCCCCCCTGGTAGCAGGCATAGCAGGAGCAAGGGTTGGTAACTCAGAGTTCCCTGTACGTACCAGGATCAGTCCAGACTGCTGGGTTATGCCTCCCCTCCAGCAGATGGAGTCAGAGAGAAAACTGAAAGCACCCCCCTAGATATACTGGTGCGCCACCTGCCATCCTTCAGTATTTCCTCTGACTCCAGCAGATTGAGAGGCATAACCTGCGGTCCTGTCTGTTCTGACTAAAACAATCTTTCAGGTGTTCTTTATGATTTTTATAACTGTGCTGGCTAGATCAACTGGTTTTATTCTCTTCCTTGCTTAGTGTAAAAAAAAAAAAAAGTTGACATTTTTGTAGCAGTTTGTTGGTTTTGCTAGCGCAGCGTACAGGCAGGCACTGAGAGCTTGGCTCTCATTGTTTTACCCGGATTAGTGTCCCTTTTGGTCTTGGGGGAAAGTTTTACCGGTGGGCCGGTCACCCTCCCCCCCAGAAGTACAGTGATTCCAGACTTTGATCTGAAGAGGGCTTTACTTGAAAAAAAAAAAGAAAGAAAGAGAGTGAATAAAAAGTGGATGCAGGACACATAAGCCCTGTTGGTAGCAGGCAGTGATCCAATTCCAGCCCTAGCCTGCCGCGCTGGTAATTAGCCTGACCAGGGACTCCGGAGGGGGTGGAGGTTTTCACCCGGCGTTAGAGGCGCTTGCACAGGGCTCCTATTTTTGGCGCGCTTTTCTTCTGCCTCCTCGATGCCGCATTCTTCAGCCTGCACGGCCTGCGGTAGGGCGGGGGCGCGACTCTCCCGGGAGGGTCTCTGCTCCCGCTGCATTCCCGGGGGCGAGGTACCCTCCCGGGGGCCAAGCGCAGCCCGCAGCGGCGCGGATCCGTCCTCCTCGGCGCGGCTGAGGAGGCTGTCGGCCCCGCATCCCAGTGAGGGGGAGCCGGCGGCCATCTTGTCCACGAGGCAGCATGTTGATTCTGCCTCTGAGGAGGAGGATTTTCCTCCGCTTTCACCGCCGGCTTTGAGTCCTCATAGTGGCTCTGAATTTGATGCCCCAAGAGCCCCCCCCCCCCCCTCCGGTGCGTCCCGTGGGGGGATCAATTAAAAGGAAGGTGCCTTTCTCCTCCAAGTTTGTGCCGCTGATGCACCAGGCTTTTTTGGAGGCAGAAGCAGGCTAGGAGCCAGACAAACCCCCTCCCCCCTTCTAAAAGTGCCTAAGGTGTCCTTGGTGCAGGACAAATCGGGAGACCAGGAAAAGGCTGAAGCTCCGGGCAAATCAGGAGCTTGTTCCCTTGGGAGTGCCGACGATCCGGGGTTCCCGGATCTCACCCAGGGCTCACCGGATGGGGCAGGGGCCGACATCTCCGATGCTCAGGGGTCTCTCGAAGGGGACGACCCCCTGGTTTTACGCCTGTTTGGCAGGGACGAGCTGAACTATTTGATTCTTCATGTTTTGAAGGAGCTGGAGATCCCAGCGCCGCAGCAGGACACGGATACTTCCACTGGGGACGTAGCTATGGCGGGTCTGAGAGCCCCCCCGCAAACCTTTCCCTTGCACCCTAAGGTATTGCAGATCGTATCTAAGGAATGGGAGGTTGCAGAGGCATCCCTGCGCGTTAGCAGGGCCATGAATAAATTATATCCTCTGCCCTCGCATTCGTTAGAGATTTTTAAGGTCCCTTCGGTGGACTCGGCAGTCACTGCGGTGGTTAAGCATACTACCCTTCCCGTCACGGGAGGGGTAGCCTTGAAAGATCTCCAGGACCGGAAGTTAGAGGTCCTATTAAAGCGCATTTTTGAGATAGCGGCTTTAGGAGTCCGGGCTGTGGCTTGTAGCAGTATGGTCCAGAGGGCCACACTGCGCTGGGTGCAACAATTACTAACCACCCAAGAACTCCCGCTGGAAGAGGCGGAGCAGGCCAATTGTGTGGAAGCGGCGGTTGCTTATACAGCTGATGCCCTGTATGATTTGCTAAGGACCTCGGCCCGCACTATGTCCTCGGCTGTTGCGGCCAGACGACTATTGTGGCTTCGTCAATTGGTCGGCAGATGCCTCTTCTAAGTCGCGACTAGCTTCTTTTCCCTTTAAGGGGAACATAAGAACATAAGAACATGCCATGCTGGGTCAGACCAAGGGTCCATCAAGCCCAGCATCCTGTTTCCAACAGAGGCCAAACCAGGCCACAAGAACCTGGCAATTACCCAAACACCTAGAAGATCCCATGCTACTGATGCAATTAATAGCAGTGACTATTCCCTAAGTAAACTTGATTAATAGCAGTTAATGGACTTCTCTTCCAAGAACTTATCCAAACCTTTTTTGAACCCAGCTACACTAACTGCACTAACCACATCCTCTGGCAACAAATTCCAGAGATTTATTGTGCGTTGAGTGAAAAAGAATTTTCTCCGATTAGTCTTAAATGTGCTACTTGCTAACTTCATGGAATGCCCCCTAGTTGTTTGGGGGGCATTCCATGGAGACAATAAGGTGTATAAGTTACCGGAGGACAAGCCCCGACAATTGCGGTCTTTCGGAAACACGCGGTCCCAATTTCGAGGGCAACGCTGGTTTCGCACGGGAAGGGGTGGATCTTTTCCCCAAAGGCAGCAGGGCCTCAGGTCTCAGTCTTGGACTCCTTCCTTTCGAGGCAGATGACCACAACGAATGGGTTCCTCGCAGGGTTTGGCCACAGGCAAACCTGCGCAATGAAGGCACGCGGGCCCATTCCTCCTTCCCACGCATCGGAGGCCGGTTATCCCAGTTTTGGGAGGAATGGGTCAAGATCACTTCAGACCAGTGGGTCCTCGACGTGGTGCGTCACGGTTACGAGTTGGATTTTGCTCGGCCCTTCCGGGATCTTTTTATGATATCTCCTTGCGGTCCTCCGGAAAAGCAACTGGTAATAGCCCAAACCGTGGCCCGGTTACGATCCCTGGGGGCAGTGGTGCCCATTCCGCCGGATGAGACCAGAACAGGTCGGTATTCCATTTACTTCCTGGTTCCAAGAAGGAAGGTACGTTCCGGCCAATTTTGGATTTGAAGAGAGTAAACAGGGCCTTGCGCGTTCCCCGTTTTCGCATGGAAACTCTTCGATCTGTTATTGCGGCCGTCCACAGGGGAGAATTTTTGGCTTCTTTGGATCTGGCCGAGGCGTATCTTCACATTGGGATCAGGAAGCGCCACCAGAGGTAACCTGAGGTTCATGGTGCTCGGGGAACACTTTCAGTTTTGCGCCCTCCCGTTCGGGTTAGCCATAGCTCCGAGAGCGTTTACCAAGGTTCTCGTCTTAGTCGCAGCCTTCCTGCGCCGTCAGGGAGTATTGGTGCATCCCTACCTCGACGGTTGGCTTATCCGGGCGAAGTCAGAGGACTCGTGCAAGCGAGCAGTCCAGGTGGTGGTTCAGCAACTGCAGTCGCTAGGTTGGGTAGTCAACTTTGCAAAGAGCCAGCTGGTTCCGAGTCAGTGTTTGGAATTTTGGGAGCACGTTTCGATACCTTGGTGGGCAAGGTATACCTGACTCAGCAGAGACTGGAGAACCTGATGCTTCAGGTACAGAACCTACTGGATCTCCCCTTACCTACGGCATGGGATTATTTGCAGGTCATTGGACATATGGTTTCTACTCTGGAAATGGTGCCGTGGGCCTTTTGCGCATATGCATCCTTTGCAAACTGCTCTTCTTTTCTCGCTGGGGACCAGAAAAACCGGGGATTACGGTGCCCAGTTGCCGCTGATGGAAACCGGCTCGGTCCAGTCTAGCTTGGTGGTTGATCCCGGACCACCTCTTGCAGGGGGTAGATCTCGATCCTCCTCAGTGGGTGGTAGTGACGACGGATTGCCAGTCTAACGGACTGGGGAGCGCTCTGTCAATCAAGAGCGGTACAGGGAACGTGGTCCCTCGCTAGGGCCTCTTGGTCCATCAACCGACTGGAGACCAGAGCGGTACGTCTAGCCTTGCGCCACCTTCTGCCCCTGGTACGCGGTCGGGGCAGTTCGAGTCCTCTCAGACACGCAACCACGGTAGCATATATAAATCGCCAGGGCGGTACAAGAAGTCCGACCGGTGGCGACCGAAGCAGGGTTGTTGATGACCTGGGCGGAGCGTTATCTGTCCCGCATCGCGGACCACCCACATTGCAGGCAGGCGGATTATCTCAGTCGACAACACTTGGACCACCGGAGAGTGGGAGCTCTCGGCCGAGGCAATGAGTCTCATCACCCTACGATGGGGGATTCCGCACCTAGACCTGATGGCGACTCGGCACAATGCAAAGGCGGCACGTTTCTTCAGCCGAAGGCGAGAGCACGGGTCGGAAGGAGTGGATGCACTCGTGCTTCCATGGCCTCGTCACGTCCTCCTCTATATATTTCCTCCATGGCCTCTGATCGGCAAGGTGTTAAGACGCATAGAATCGCATCGTGGTCGGGTGATTTTAGTGGCCCCGGAGTGGCCAAGAAGACCATGGTTCGCGGATCTGGTTCATCTTGCGACGGACGGGCCTTTACGTCTCAGTCATCTTCCAAACCTCCTTCGGCAAGGGCCGGTATTTTAGATCTGGCGGATCGCTTTTGTCTGGCGGCTTGGCTTATGAAAAGAGACAATTAAGGAAAAAGGGTTATTCTGAGCCTGTCATTTCCACACTGCTTCGGGCACGGAGGCCCTCTACTACGCTTACTTATGCTAGAGTGTGGAAGGTGTTTGACTCCTGGTGCGGTGTCTCGAAGATTGCGCCACGTCGGGCTTCTGAAGCTCAAATCCTTACGTTTTTGCAGGACGGCCTGAAGAAGGGTTTGGCTTACAGTTCTCTGAGGGTTCAGGTAGCAGCTCTGGGGGTGTTTGAGAGGAAAGGTGAAGGGTCCTCTCTCGCCTGTCACCCAGACGTAGCACGCTTTTTACGTGGTGTTCGGAACTTGTGTCCTCCGCTGCGGCCTCCTTGCCCGTCTTGGAATTTGAACTTGGTTCTCAAAGGCCTCAATGCGGCCCCCTTTGAGCCTCTCAGGCGGGCCTCCTTAAAGGATTTAACTCTCAAGACGGTGTTTCTCGTGGTGATCGCGTCCGCTCGTAGGGTCTCTGAGTTGCAAGCTCTTTCATGTAGAGAACCGTTCTTGCATATTTCAGACTCAGGTGTGTCGTTGCATACGGTACCTTCTTTCTTACCTAAGGTGGTATCGGCCTTTCATGTAAATCAGACGGTGAAATTGCCTTCCTTCTCGGCGACAGAACTACAGTCTTCTCAAGGGTCAGATTTGAGACGTTTGGATGTTCGTCGAGTGCTCATGCGATATTTAGAAGTTACCAATGATTTTCGACGGTCTGATCATCTGTTTGTTTTGTGGCATGGCCCCAGGAAGGGGCTTCAGGCGTCCAAAGTAACTATTGCCCGTTGGTTGAAGGGCTCGATCGCTGCCACGTACATTGGTGGCGGTAAGGCTGTTCCTGAGGGGCTCAAGGCCCATTCTCTCCGTTCTCAAGCGACTTCGTGGGCAGAAAGTCACCTGGTTTCGAGCCAAGAGATTTGCAGGGCGGCCACTTGGAAGTTGTTGCATACTTTCGCTCGACATTATCGGGTTGATGTTCGAGGGCCGTCACCTACTTCCTTTGGAAGCAGCGTACTTTGAGCGGGACTCCGGGGTCCCACCCCATTTAAGTCAGCTCGGGTACATCCCAGCAGTCTGGACTGATCCTGGTACGTACAGGGAAAGGAAAATTAGGTTCTTACCTGATAATTTTCGTTCCTGTAGTACCAAGGATCAGTCCAGACGCCCGCCCAGTAATGGTGTTTCAGGAGAGTCCGCTTGTAACAGTATCTTTTCCACTCTTTCAGGGTTCGATAACTTGATATGGTAAGTGATTATTCATTTCGTTGCCTTTTGGCTTTGTTTGCTTGGTTGGCTCAATAGTGTTTGAGCGATGTTAATGCTTACTTTTGCAGAGTTTTACTACTTGATTTAGCCAGTGGCCATAGTTAATTTTTGGCGGAAGGATGATCCATTTCTTCTGCTTTGATATCAATTATACTGAAGGATGGCAGGTGGCACACAAGTATATCTAGGGGGTGCTTTCAGTTTTCTCTCTGACTCCATCTGCTGGAGGGGAGGCATAACCCAGCAGTCTGGACTGATCCTTGGTACTACAGGAATGAAAATTATCAGGTAAGAACCTAATTTTCCTTTGCTCCCCTTTTCTTGTGGGGCGCTGGCGGTGATTTTAGTTACCAAAGCAAAAAAAGTCAAAGAAAGCATCAGAAGCTCTGGCCAGGTTTAGCCACGCGGCTGTGGTCCCATCACTGAAAGTGGTCAGGGTAAGGGCAACAAGCGGTCATGAGCGCAATTCAGGCTCCCGGGTCCCGCTCCTTCGCCTTTCTTCGTCAGCGTCTCCGTGCACTCCCTATCCCGCCAGCCATGCCGCAAGACTTTAGGTGCTCGCCTGCAGGGAGCCAGCGTTGCGGCTCTCCCGCTTGGGCCTTTGTTAACGTTGCCTCCCCAGAGGAGAGGGTTCTTGGGGAATGGTGGTAGTGGTAGCAGGCCCGCTGTTCTGGAGACTGAGGCTGATCTGTTCCTGCTACCCTGTTTCCCCGAAAATAAGACATTCCCCAAAAATAAGACCTAGTAGAGGTTTTGCTGAATTGCTAAATATAAGACCTCCCCCGAAAGTAAGACCTAGCAAAGTTTTTATTTGAGAGCATGCCCGTCGCACAGAACACCAGAGCATGCAGCTGTGATTTTTTTTACCCTGCAGGATTCACAGTTAGTTGTCATCACAAACCAGCATAACCAGACATATTCATAACCAGCATATTCAGAATATAATAAATGTTCATTTTTTTGTTCAACAATATATGTGAATTCTTCTTCATGGAAAAATAAGACATCCCCTGAAAATAAGGCCTAGTGCATCTTTGGTAGCAAAAATTAATATAAGACACTGTCTTATTTTCGGGGAAACACGGTAAGTGCGGGAATGGCAGCGATTTTGAAAACGTTTACTACTGCTAAGGAAAAGGAGGCAGGGGGAGGGGATCTCCCGCCAGACCTGTCGTCTGCCGACTTGAGCCCTGAAGATCCTCAGGACTTCCCTGCATGAGCTGTCGGAAGATGACCCTGATCCCCTGGAGGGGGATTTGAGGGGGCCAGCCGGTTTCACAGCCAACTTCGTGCTTTTAATGCACAAAGCTTATTTGGACAGCCGGGCAGCGTTTCCAGACACAGACCACTCGAAGGACTGCCCAAGATGGTCCCATGCGGCCGGACCCCCCAGGGGACTGTTAGGATCTGGAAGGTCAGGGGCCCCTCGCCTCAGGATGACAGCGACCCTCCGGGAGAATCGGAACTCGCAGGGCCGTTAAGATACGACTCATCCTCTGCCCCCCTCTCCTTACTGGGAGATCAGGACAAGGAGCTGGAGAAGGCTTTGCCTTTGGCCAGAGACGATCCAAAGGTCGTGCACTTGTTTCAGAGGGAGGAGCTGGATCCTCTGATCCCTCATGTCCAGGGCGGAGCTGGGCATAGCGGTCCCCCAGGATGATCCGGGCCAGGGCACGGTGGATCTGGTCATGGCACATTTACGAGGTCCGGCCAAGACCTTCCCTTTTCATCGAATGGTTCAACTGCTAATGGTCCAGGAGTGGGATACTCCGGAGATGGGTCTGAGAGTGGCCTGAGCTATGGACAAGCTCCACCCCTTGCCGGAGGAGACGCTGGAGCTTTTGAAGGTGCCTAAGGTGGACGCTTCGGTGTCAGCTGTCACGAAGAGAACCACCATCCCGGTCACAGGGGTGGCGGCACTCAAAACCTACAGGATAGAAAGCTCGAGGTTCATCTCAAGAGGATATTTGATGATGTTTTAGTTGGTGCTCAGGAAGGATTCAGACAGTATTGTAGCACTGAGACTTTGGTTTCTTTGGAGAAAAACTTCTTAAGCTTTGGATAGAGGAGGAACGTCTTTGTTAGTTTTAATAGATTTGTCCAGTGCATTTGATCTGGTGGACCACTCTATTTTATTTCATTGTTGTAATCTTACGGGAATTAAAAGCCAGGTTATCCAGTTTTCTAGATTCTAGAGAACAGTCAGCTGTTTTTCAGGATAAAGTTTCTGTTTCATGCCTTTGGTGCCTGAAGGTTCAACCTTCTCCCCTCTCCATTTTAATCTGTTTTTAACTCCATTAGGAAATTTAATAAGATCATTTGGGTTTGTACCGCTTATTTATGCGGATGACATTCAAATCTTGGCCCATGCTGAAAATTTATCTTCAGATGTTGTAGACAATGTAAATAATTGTCTCTCAATGATTCGTAGCGAATAAATTGGTCCTTAATTCAGATAAGACAGAATTATTGAAAATCGGAGCAGGGGAACTTTTTATGGGTCTGTCTTTGAATGGATTACAGCTAACACAAAATGATCATGTTAAATCCCTAGGAATGATTCTTGATGCAGATTTTTCTTTGGACAAACATGTTGCTCATGTGGCACGTAATGTTTATCCTGAACTGAAAATGCTGAGACAATTGAAACCATATTTGGGGTTTAAATCACATAAAGCAGTTGCTTATGCTTTAATCCTATCTTCACTAGATTATTGCAATGCAATGTTTATGGATTTACCATGCAAGTCTATTCGTAAATTACAAGTGATTTGAAAATACCGCTGGGGAAATCATGCAGAAGTGCTACTGAACCATTATTGTAGGAATTACATTGGTTACCTGTTATAGACAGATCTGTATTTAAGAACTTGGTTTTGGCATTTAAAGTTTTAAATGACATGGGGGTCTCCTTCTTTAAAGGGAACTTTGGAGTGGAGGGGGACGATATTTACAACTTCCTCTGGTTAGAAATTTTAAGCATTTGTGCTTGGGTCAAAAGTCATTTGTAAATGCCATTCCAAATATACGGAATACTCTTCCTAAGGAGGTGAGGGAAGAAATCAATTTGCTAAAAGTTTAGAAAAAAACCTAAAAACCTGGTTTATGTCTACAAATTCCAAGATGTATTAGTCAAATTGAGGGGAGAAGTGGCTCACCTGGTTTATTAGGAAATATTGTCTTTATCAGGAGAGAGAGTAATTTTAACTTGCTGCATTTTATGTATGTTTTTATTTGAATTGTGTATGGTATATGGTATTTGATGTTATGATCATTTATTATTGTATTTTTGGGCGATGTATAAAAATTTTATTTGGAAAGCGATTAATAAATGTGGATAAATAAAGTTTCGGCCCTCTGCACTTGGGCTGCAGTCTGTAGCAGCTTCGTGCGAGCCTGAGATGGGTACAGCAGTTGCTGAGTGCCAAAGACCTCCTGCCTCAAGAGTTGGCACAGGCAGAGCACTTAGAAGTGGCAGTGGCCTATGGAGCAGATGCCTTATATGATCTATTTCAAACCTTCTCTAGAACTATGGTGTCGGCGGTCTCTGCAAGGAGGCTTTTATGGTTGCACAACTGGTCAGCGGATGTTTCCTCTGAGGCTCAGCTTAATGTGCTTCCTTTTAAAAGGCAAGCTTCTCTTTGGAGAAGACTTGGACCAGCTGATAAAGTTTCTGGGGGACAATAAGGTGCACAAGCTGCTGGAAGATAAACCTAAGGGAACTAGAGGTTTTCTTCCAACCCGCTTTCACTTTCGAGGGCAAAGGCACTTCCGCCAAAGCAGGGCGCCTGGAACGGGCCAGAGACAGACCTTGGGGAGGTCCCAATCCTGGTCTCAATCCTTTCATAGACGTAGAGTGAGCCGAGATGGCGCTGGTCAAGGGTCCCTGGGATCCAAGTCCTCCCAATGAGATACGGCTGACCCGTTCCTCCATCCCAGTGATCGGCGGGCTACTGTCACTTTTTTACGAGGAATGGGTCACGATAACGTTGGACCAGTGGGTTCTCAGCGTCATAGAGCAAGGCTGTGCTTTAGAATTTGCTCGACCTCTACGAGACTTGTTTATGATCTCTCCCTGTGGCTCACCAATGAAGAAACAAATTGTTCGGCAAATCATCCACAGGCTAGAGAGCCTGGGGGCCATTGCTCCCGTTCCCCAGAAAGGAATGGGGAACAGGGCGTTATTCCATTTATTTTGTGGTGCCAAAAAAGGAAGGCTCTTTCCATCCCGATTCTAGATCTAAAGAAGGTGAACAAGACCTCTAAAGGTGCCACGTTTTCGGATGGAAACACTGTGCTCGGTCATTGCAGCAGTACGCAGTGGGGAGTTACTGGCTTCCCTGGATCTGACGGAAGCATACCTGCACATCTGTATCCAAAGGGATCATCAAAGGATTTTCCGCTTCTGATCCTAGGAATGCATTTCCAGTTCTGTGCCCACCCATTCGGTCTGGCTATGGCTCCACGAACTTTCACCAAGGTGATAGTGGTGGTGGCAGCAGCCCTCCAAAGGAAGGGAGTGCTAGTTCACCCATACCTGGACGACTGGCTCATTCGGTTGAAGTTGGAGGAACTCTGCAAGCAGGCAGCTGACAAGGTCTTACACCGTCTGAGGTCCCTTGGTTGGGTTGTCAATCAGTCCAAGAGTCATCTTCATCAGGTCCTTGGCTCCATGGCATCCACTCTGGAGTTGGTCCCGTAGGTGTTTTCTCATATCATGTCCTTACAGAAAGCGTTGCTATCCCTTTGGGATCCGATGTCTGAGGAGTTTTGGATTCTCTTACCGTTCACAGAGTCCCTTGGTTGGTGGCTTGCTCGAGACCACTTGAGGCACGGGGTGGACCTCGATGTGCCTCAGTGGGTGATAATGACCACGGATGCCAGGTTTTCAGGTTAGGCAGCAGTGTGCCAATCTCTGTCGGTCCAGGGCCAATGGTCAATGGAAGAGGCAAATTGATCCATCAATCACCTAGAGACGAGAGCAGTTCGTTTAGCTTAACAGAGTTTTCTTCCACTCTTGCACAACCGGGCGGTATGGGTTCTGTCGGAAAATGCGATGACAGTAGCCTACATCAACTGTCAAGGAGGAACAAAAGTTGTCCAGTAGCCTTGAAAGCGGAGATGCTGATGACCTGGGTGGAACAGCATCTAGCCTTGCTGGCAGCATCACACATAGCAGGGACCGACAATGTGCAAGCGGATTTCCTGAGCCACCAAATGCTGGACCCCGGAGAGTGGGAGCTGTCATTAGAAGCAATGACCCTCATCTTATGCAGATGTGGGGCTCCTCATCTGGAGTTGATGGTGACTCAGAAGTATGCCAAACCACATTTCTTTAGTCGCAGAAGAGAGCATGGGGCGGAAGGGGTCGATGCCCTGGTACTCCTTTGGCCGCACGATGTTCTGCTCTGTGTTTCCTCCATGGCCTCTGATAGGCAAGTTTCTAAGGAGAATAGAAGTTCACCCAGGGACGGGAATCCTAGTGGCTCCAGAGTGGCCCCCCCCTTGTGCCTTCCACCGCACAGGAACCTGCTCCAGCAAGGTCCAGTCCTTCAAGATGATCCGACTCGATTCTGTCTTATGGTTTGGCCCTTGAAAGGGCTCGCCTGATGAAGCGTGGGTATTCGGCAACAGTAATTGCCACCTTGCTCCGTGCGCAGAAGTTCTCAATGTCCTTAATGTATGTAGGGGAACGCGGTGTTGCCCCTCGGACGGTCAAAATCCCACTGGTTCTAGAATTTTTACAGGATGGCTTGAATAAAGGATTGTCCCTTAACTCCTTAAAGGTCCAGGTAACAACTCTCACCTGTTTCAGGGGCGAGGTGAATGGGACCTGCCTGTCAGTGCATCTGGACATGACGTGTTTTTTTGAAAGGGGTAAATCACCTTCGGACACCCCTATGGTGGCGGGTTCCCTTGTGGAATCTTAATCTAGTTTTGGAGTTCTTGGCAGGGCCCTCCTTTTGGCTGCTGCACTGCCTTTCCTTCCGCTTATTAACCCTGAAAATGGTGTTCCTGGTGGCGATATGCTCAGCTCATCGCATCTCTGAACTACGGGCATTATCGTGTTGGGAACTGTTCCTGCGGATCACTCCAGGAGCTTTACAACTTCGTACCCTTCCATCCTTCTTGCCCAAGGGAGTCTCGGAGCTTCATTTGAATCTGTCCATTTCGTTCCCATCTCTAGATAGGCACAAGGGCACGGAAGAATACCGCCTCAGCCATTTAAACATAAGTAGACTTTTGGTGCAGTATCTAGAAATTTCAGAGCCGGTGCGCAAGATGGACCGCCTGTTTGTTCCTCACGGTGGAAGGAGACAGGACAAAATAGCTTCGCGGGCTACCATAGCTCGCTGGATCAAGGAGGTGGTCACAGGAGCCTATGAAGATGCAGGAAAGCCATTACCCTTTCAGGTTAAAGCTCATTTCACTAGGGCTGAGGCAGTGTCCTGGGCGGAAGCTAAGCTGCTGTCTCCCATTGACATCTGCCAAGCGGCAACATGGTCCTCCTTACACATCTTCTCCAGGTTCTATCAACTGGACGCAGCCTTTGCGAGGGCAGTGCCAACCAGGCCATGGGCAGCCTTCCACCCTGATTGGGAGTGGCTCTTATACATCCCATTTGTCCTGAGTCCATCTGGCTACGCGCTGGGAAATAGAGAAATTATTATTTATGTATTTGGATTCTTATATACCGACATTTATATATACTTTCCTGATAATTTTGTTTTCCTTAGTGTAGACAGATGGACTCTCAGTATCCCGCCCACGGCTGCCCAAGCACGATGCCATGGAATCGTCCATGAAATGATTTATTTATTTATTATTTTTATATACCGACATTCGATCGCAATCGAGACATCACCAACCTCAAACTAAAGCATTACATATTCGCCGACGACGTACAGATCCTCCTACCAATCACAGAATCCCTGCAAAAAACGTGGGCACACTGGAACAGTTGTCTACAATCCATCAATAGTCTGCTTACCAGCCTTAACCTTATCCTCAACTCTAACAAGACTGAGATCCTCATCATTTCACCAGACGAAAACCACGTTCTTCTCAACTTTCAAAGCGCATCCCAATTCGCCAAAGCATTCATCAACCACTTCCCTTCCGTCAGAGACCTAGGGGTTCGGTTCGATAACCACTTCAACTTAAAATCTTTCGTCCTCATCACAACCAAAGAGTGTTTCTTTTAAACTACAAGTACTCAAAAATCTGAAACCTCTCCTGCACTTCAATGACTTCCGTTTAGTAGTTCAGTCAATTAGCCTCACAAAGCTAGACTACTGCAATTCTCTACTGCTAGGTCTCCCAGCGACAACTACCAAACCCCTTCAGATGGTCCAGAATGCCGCGGCAAGGTTACTCACCAACTATAATAAAAGAGCCCATATCACACCCATCCTTCATTTCCTTCACTGGCTTCCCATAAAATCTAGGATTACCTTCAAAGCATTGATGATGATCCACAAGGACATTCACGGCATCGCCCATCTCAATCTAAGCTCTCAACTCCGTCTGCATACATCAGACAGAACAATCAGAAAAGCATATAAAGGCTCATTATATGCCCCACCGGTCAAAACCTCACTAAGAAAGCGTGCAATCTCGACAGCTGGACCCACCCTTTGGAACTCTCTGCCACCGGAGCTTCGTCAAGAACCTTGTCATCAAACATTTAAGAAACACCTCAAAACATGGCTTTTCAGACAAGCCTTCCCGGATTCCCAAGACCATTTTGACACAGGTCAAAGGACTTAACAGAATATAAGTGTCCTTCAGGGTCCCCTTTACGCTCCATTTGATTTGTTCACTTGTTCTCACATTTACACTTGTTCTCATATTTATACTTGTTCACTTGTTCTCATATTTATTCTCATATTTATACTAGACCCTATGTTTTAATGTAACGCCTAAGCTGCCACTGTTATGTTGTTCTTTTTACTCTATTAGAAGCTTTGTTTTAATGTAACGCCTTAACCGCGATTGTTCTGTTAGATTGTAAACCGATATGATTTGTGTATTGTACAAGAATGTCGGTATATAAGAATTCTAAATAAATAAATAATAAATCACACCGGTTTACATTCAGGTACTGTAGGTATTTCTCTATCCCCAGAGGGCTTACAATCTAAGTTTTTGTACCTGAGGCAATGGAGAGTAAAGTGACTTGCCCAAGGTCACAAGTGGGTAAGCTGTCTCCCAACCCCTAGATCAGGGCATCTATATCCTTACTGGGGTTCAGCATTTGGTTGAGTACAGTTATGGTTATCCATTTTTAATCAAGTTTTTTAAATATGTCCACAGTGACTTTTAAAGAAAATACTGAATGGCTGAGGTCACTGCAGGGGTGTATCTAGGGTGACGTCAGCTTTGAAACCTGACTCTGTCTCCATCTGCTGGCAGGGGAGCATAACCCATTGGTCCTGAGTCCATTTGTCTACACTAAGGAAAATGAAATTCCCTGTACGTACCCGGATCAGTCCAGGTTTTTTAATGAGGTGGGGAAAGGACTTGCGTGCTTTGCTTTATCTATTTTTTTTTCTGATTTTGTGTTTTTGTCATGTCGTGACATTTTCAGATTTTTTTTTTTTTTTTTTACATCTTTGTTCATTCAAGGACCGGGAGGAATCGGGCTGGAAGCAAGGCAAGCAGATACTCGTAGGGAATGAAAATTATTCTAGATACTCGTATTGCTAGAATGAGCATGCTGTACTGTCTGCCACCTCTTCTGGCTCTCCAGGAGGCCTCCCTCCCATTGGACTGACTGCCACTCCAGGATGTGACCTTCTGACCCTCTCTTTCCCACAGAACAAAAGATTGTGGAAAGCCCCGAGGCCTCTCGAGAGGATGAGGCCTCCGTGAAGGTGGGAAAGCTCAATGGAGGCAAGCGGATAGATTATGTCCTGCAGGAGAAACCGATCGAGAGCTTCAACGAGTATCTCTTCGCTCTTCAGTCTCACTTGTGTTACTGGTGCGTATGGAACGTCCTTGTGCAAAGGTTGCTTTTGCACTGCTGCTGCCTGTGCTGTACCTGTTCTGTGGTGAGGCAGTGTGTGTGTGTGAGGGAAGCTTGCACTGCTGCTTCCTGTGCTGTACCTGCCATGTGGTGGGGAAGCTTGCACTGCTGCTGCCTGTGCTGTACCTGTTCTGTGGTGGGGCA